>NC_143091.1:11688260-11841739 GCF_061535455.1 Colias philodice | reverse complement strand
TTTTAAACAGACTATATTTCGTTCACGCTGAATGCGAGTTTAAAATCGTTGTTATTAATATAAATATTGCTGTAAGTATTGGAATTGCAAATTTTGGTCATATCTAAAATAATAACACTCAATATGCAATCAGAATATTATTTCACGGTTCGATAAATTCATGCAAAATGTTAATTTTTATTATGAATGTATGCAATTTTACATAAATACTAGCTGCTCCGCGCGGTTTCACCCCCGTGGCTCCACTCCTGTTGGTCGTAGCGTGATGATAAACTATAGCCTATAACCTAGTCCTCGATAAATGGGCTATCTAACACCGAAAGAATTTTTCAAATCGGACCAGTAGTTCCCGAGATTAGCGCGTTCAAACAAACAAACAAACAAACAAACTCTTCAGCTTTATAATATTAGTATAGATTTAATTTAAATACCACTCGTATAGATCGAGGATACAAGCGGCCTAAATTAATTATAGTACTTTATTCAGCCTACTAAAATATTTATAACTATAAATCTATACTAATATTATAAAGCTGAAGAGTTTGTTTGTTTGTTTGTTTGAGCGCGCTAATCTCAGGAACTACTGGTCCGATTTGAAAAATTATTTCGGTGTTAGATAGCCCATTCATCGAGAAAGGCTATAGGCTATATATCATCACGATAAGACCAACAGGAGCGGAGCCGCGCGGGTGAAACCGCGGAGCGCAGCTAGTTTAATATAAATCTGTTTGAGCTTTAGGCATTATTAATACACATTGAACGGTACCTAACAATAAACTCAAACTCAAACTCAAACTCAATAAAGCATAGACAAAAAACTGTTATGTTAAACAAAAACAGTAGGTTTAAAAAAAAAGAAAACAAAATAAGCTACATTCACTGCTAATTTGATTAAGAAATAGGCAAATTTGAATTAGGAACGTTAACTTTTTATGAGCATATAATTTCGCGGGCTACAGTAAAAGGGCCTTGATAATCTGTGGTTGTAAAAAAGTTATTTGTATTCTGTGCCTGAGGGAGTTTATATTTTGGCGGGATTTTCGTATTTACGAAATGTTCTTGGTAAATGATGTTTATATTTGTAAGTTCCAAATTGTAGTGCGTATTTAATTATCAGCCAAATTATTCTCAGTGCAAATTAAATAATATTAAATAGGTATTCATTTTGAAACGTGAAGATATATTTTGATACAATATTCCTCAGTGTAAATCACAATAGTAGGTAATTATTAAGGTAAGTTCTAACTCTAATCATAGAGATAACAAAAGAGAGAAAATAATATTGATTATGAACAACGTAGAAATTGTAAAAATAATGTTCATTTAAGTAATAGTTTCGTTGATGTACTTATTCAACATTCAAAACATTTCGTTATAAATTGTTATGAAGTGGTTGAAATAAAAATATCATAATCAATTCGTAAAAATAATTGGATCTAGTGAATATTGTTGTTTTTATTTTACAACACAATAAAAGAGTTGACCTAATAAAGAATTAAGTGCTTCAATTTTTTATTAATATTATCCGCGATTTCCTCTTTGTTTCAGGAAAATAACAATATCATTGAGATATACATATCGAGACACCGCCTACATCACTTATGTTCCGCTCAACATACGCCATATGGCGTAACTGCACGCTCATTTTTTATTTGTTTTAAAGTGAAACGCATCAAATATGTCTTGGTGTGTGTTGCGATATTGCACAAATAATACGGAAAAGTGCAAAGGAATAACTTTCATCGGTAAGTACCTAACTAGATAATAATTTTTAAAACTTAGTTAGAGCAAAAAAATGGCGCACAGATTTTGTTCATGGTGTCTCCTCCAAATGAACAATATAAAAAAAGACGTGTGGCACTCGGGGACTGCCGCGGTAAAGCTATTGCATGCTATGCCTTCAAGCCACACCTCCGAACCCGTCGGAGTGGGGAGCGTGAGGTTTTTTCGTTACGGAATTTCTCGATTCGGTCCCCACGCTCAAGGCCCGCGATAGAAGCTATGCAATAGCTTAAAATAAATTATTAAAGCATTGTTAAAACAGTGTTACAAGAATCTGTTAATTAAAATTTAAAACATTGAAAGTTATTTTTTTTTTAATTTTTTGATTGTTTATGTGAAACAAAATAGTTGTGAATAAAATTTGAGAGGATGAAAATTAACTATTATTTGTTTCTTATTTTTAGTAACGCGCGCAGTTGTCCCGTAGTCATTCCAAATCAAATTCTAATTGAATAAATAAATGTTTGAGTATGAATCACAACCCGCCATCTCCAGTAACTTCAAACCATACAAAATATCAAACCATAGTTCCTACTTCTTTGAACGTAGATGCTATCGCTAAATAATCGTATTTCTAGTGCTGTAAAGTGGTAAGAGCATCTTTTATGGCTCGTAAACCTGCGGAGTCGTACGCCTTGCCAAGTCACGGTTATTGGCCGACAGACTGTTACTGGCGGTTTATGGCTTGCAATTGCTATGTGTCAATTGGACATGGTTTCGATTACCATCGGTTTAAATGGAGGTATATGTGGAATGCATGTTGCGTCTTTGGCTATAGGTAGTATAAAAGGTAACGTATATAGATGCGTAGGAGCGCTTGAAAATGTTTACCTTTCTAACGTGCTTTTAAGCTTCACCTGTATGTACTGACTCCTATAGACACGATTCTGACCCACTTTAAACGGATAGATTTAATTCAAACTTGTACACGTCTTGTTAAGGACCGATGACAATACAATAATTTCATGAGGTTAAGCGTGTTTTATTATGCCCGCGTTAATGCTCTACACTGTGTCACATGAGCTGAAAGTTGTTGAAAGCAGTTGGATAACTTAAATAAAAATAATTTGGAAAATCCAAAAATGCACGCCTCATAATTTTTTTTTAATAAATATTTATTAAATTAAGTATTATTTTTGTTTATTTAATAACAATTAAACCACATCGAATCAGACCCTGAAAAATGAAAGGGTTCTATTCCTGAGCATACTCAAGCGTAAGAGAAAAAAAAGACTCGATTAGTAAAGTATTTCGGTCGCTATCGTGTTAACAAGAAAAAGGATCCGCACATACAGACACACGGACGTCCAAGACAGAACTTTTTTAAACTGTTTTTTAACTAGTTTAAATAACAAAAATGACATCAAAAATATCATGAATGTTAAAAATAGTGTTTTTTCTTAATATGTGTGTGTATATATTATCTTACAAGTGCAATGTATGATACATAAAGACATTTTAAGTTTGAAAAATCAGATGTTTTGCGCGAAGTGACAGTAGTACCCACCTCAACGCTTCGCTTATGAGGCGTGCAATAATTCAATTAGAATACAAGTGTACGTTCCTGTTATTCAATGAGAATTGAGCTGTTATATTTTCAGCATCACAAAAATGATGAATAAATAACAAGTAATTTTAACAATAGGTATCAGGAGATACACAAGTTTGTAGAGTCTCTTATCTACAAAATGTCTTACACAATTATTATCCTGCCATTTAGCTGTAAATAAAGTTTCATTTATCCATTTGAGCCCCATAAGCCCACAGACCTCGCGTGGATGTGCGAAACACGTACATCCAATGTTCACTATACCGTATATATTACGCGCTATTCAATTGATTTCCCGTATTCTGTCACGTAAATTGGGGATCACATTGATAACTACGCATTCGTAAGCAATTAGTAAGGTTATATTTTTCATACTGGTTATATGGACAGAAGCGATTATTTCTGGAGAATGGTTGGACGTTGTGGGTCAAAATTGTAGATGAAGGGATGTGAAATGTAAGTTAAATAGGGCATAACATGGAGCTATCATAACTATAAAATAATTTGGAAAATCCAAAAGTGCACGCCTCATAATTTTTTTTAATAAATATTTATTAATTATTATTTTTGTTTATTTAATAACAATTAAACCACATCGAATCAGACCCTGAAAAATGAAAGGGTTCTATTCCTGAGCATACTCAAGCGTAAGAGAAAAAAAAAGACTCGATTAGTAAAGTATTTCGGTCGCTATCGTGTTAACAAGAAAAAGGATCCGCACATACAGACACACGGACGTCCAAGACAGAACTTTTTTAAACTGTTTTTTAACTAGTTTAAGGTTGATGTTCCGACCGTCCCTCCATACATTTTTGATTACCTCTAAACACTTAACACAGACACTATTTCTTTAAAACTAATCATTTTATCACTTCTCTATAATGAAATGTGTGCGCGTTCGACCTTTTTAATCAATAATTTACAATATTTACTTAGAAAAACAACAGTAAAATACCGGAAAAATTTGACACTTCTACAGTAGTGTGCGTGACTTTTGCCAAGCGAAACACGACATAAAGCACGACATCTAGCGCATAGACTATATACTTATTACAGATCTAGCGCGTCAATGTCTAAACGAAAGGCGATGTTTAGACATTGACGCGCTAGATGTCGTGCATTCGCGTTCGTTATCTTATGCATAATGAGCATAATTCTAATAAATCAAAGTTCTGTGTAAAAATTGAGTAATTTCATTTCCAATCGTTCAAAGAAAATAACAATAAAATAAAATAAAACTAATGACCTTAGAAACTATGTTTTTTTTTATTTATTACTCATTATTGTTCGTCCGTCGTAGGTCTGTAAACTGTATTGTACACTGAAGGTAAATGGTACTGTAGGTACTTTAGTTCGGCGTCGTCGCTCGTCGGCTTGATATAAAATTACATTCTTGATTTCATTGACACGCGCTATGATTTGCGCGCGGAATTTCTTGTGTTGTGAATTTATTTTTGTATGCTATGCATTTTAATTGATTCAAATTGCAATGTTTCTCTAGTATGCATTTGAGACTATATTGTAAATTGTAATAATTGATCGTGGGTATAGTAATTAATTATTCTAATAACGCAATTAGTAATATATGTATTTTCGGTGGGATTCAAAACAAAAAATTGGCCCGTGATTTTTATGAAATTTCACCACATTGCAAATCACATCAATCATAGTTCATACACATGTATGACGAAAGTGATTAGTATTGTGGCTAACATTGACTCATCAGTTCATCACTGAAACCAGTGATAAATCAGTACCTATATCATATTGTGTTTGAATATTTTTAAACAATGATATAAGTATACAATTATTATAAATCGGTAAACTATCAAAGTAATCACAAACTTGCAAACATTGGTAAAATGTCCAGTAGTTTATGAGCCTATTCATTACAATCAAACAAACAAACAAAGTTTTCCTCTTTATAATATTAGTGTAGACAAACAATATGAATACGATCACGAATGCAAATTCGGGGATTTTCTAATTATTGCTAAATAATAATTGAATTCGTTTTGAAATACTCTATAATTTTTAGTGTATAAATAGACATTTATAATGTGGTGCTCATTTTTTTTGTACTGCTAACGCTATTGTAGGTACCTATTTTCGTTGTTTTATTTCAAGTGAACACGGCCATACAATTTTGTCACGAGCCGCCTATGATTGTAGGTACTTTTGTTAGGCTCCTTCGTCGTCCGCGTCGGCTCGAAAGTTCTTGATTTCATTGTCACGCGCTATGATTTGCGCGCGGATTTTCTTGTGTTGTGAATTTATTTTTGTATTATTATTATTTTTTATTTATTTTTTTATTTTATTGATTCAAATAAAATATTTCACTAGTATGCATTTGAGACTATATTGTATTATGTAGGTATAATTTATCGTAGGTATAGTTATTCTTATAACGCAGTTATATTTTCGGTGGGACAATTTGACCCGTGATTTTTCTGAAATATCACCACGTTGCAAATCACATCAATCATACACACGTATGACGAAAGTATAGTGGCTATAATTGACTCATCAGTTCATCACTGAAACCAGTGATAAATCAGTACATATATCATATTTTATTGTGTTTGAATATTTTTTAAACAACGATATATACAATATTATTATAAATCGGTAAACTACCAAAGTACTTCCGAATTTTCAGACAGACAAACAAGTAGTTTGAACACGCAGTTTTCTTATACTAGTAGCAAAAATCAAAACCATAATATTATGTTTCCCTACTATATTTTACTAAAAGTCGAGTGCGTCGAAATCGTAAATAATAATATGTTTTTCACCTTCCTGGTTATTTTCCCATAGTAAATAGTGTTTTAGGTTTGTTGTTGTAGGTAGGAATAATAATAATTATTCTTACATGTTGGTTATGAAATGTATATTGAAATAATTTACTTTTACAAATCATTAGTGATATAAGTTTTGAGTGAAAATGCTTGGATCAGCATAATATTATATGGTACTTCAAATACATGTTTTGATAAAAAAAACAATAGTGTAATAAAATAAAACTGCGTTTTATTGTAATCAATGTTGACAATTTTAAATTCCAAAATTATTGATCAATAAAATAGTTTACACCAACAAATATAACTTTTATTTTTATAACAATCGTTCATAATATAAACCGTAGCAGGTGGCGTTTTGAAGTTCTGTCTACTCATACAGAAAAATGGAAAACCTTTTTATTTTGTAAACAATTTATTACTCATGTTGTTTGGCAACTCGAAGCGTGGTCGTCCGTCGTAGGTACTTTTGTTCGGCGTCGCGTCGTCGTCCGCGTCGGCTTGATATAAAACATTCTTGATTTCATTGACACGCGCTATGATTTGCGCGCGGAATTTCTTGTGTTGTGAATTTATTTTTGTATGCTATGCATTTTAATTGAATCAAATTGCAATATTTCTCTAGTATGCATTTGAGACTATATTGTAATAATTGATCGTGGGTAGGTATAGTAATTAATTATTCTAATAACGCAATTATATTTTCGGTGGGATTCAAAACAAAAAATTGGCCCGTGATTTTTATGAAATTTCACCACATTGCAAATTATATATTATACAATTACAATTACAATTATTATAAATCGGTAAACTATCAAAGTAATTACAAACTTGCAAAATATGCTTTTCCGAATTTTCAGACAGATACACAATTTTATTAGTTTGTTTTAGCAAAGTAGGTACCTATACCTATACGCTTACGTCGCGCGTCGCGTCGTCGAAAACGGTGCGCCCAGAAACAAACATACCTAATTCAGTTACAATCCTTTTTTTGTTCCGTAATTTATTGTATTTATTCTAATACGATTTTTTTTATTCGTCGGCCAGTTCTACTAGGTATAAAAAGATAAAATTGAAATATAATTATTGTAGCGACAGCCATATTATGTTACTATGTTTTCGTAAATATGTTTTTCACCTTCCTGGTTATTTTCACATAATCTTATCTTATATATAAAAATGAATCGCAAAATGTGTTGGTAAGCGCATAACTCGAGAACGGCTGAACCGATTTCGATCATTCTTTTTTTATTATATTCCTTGAAGTACGAGGATGGTTTTTATGTAGAGAAAACGTAAATATTATGTACCACGGGCGAAGCCGGGGCGGACCGCTAGTATATATATATAAATGAATCGCAAAATGTGTTGGTAAGCGCATAACTCGAGAACGGCTGAACCGATTTCGATAATTCTTTTTTTATTATATTCCTTGAAGTACGAGGATGGTTCTTATGTAGAGAAAACGTAAACATGTACCACGGGCGAAGCCGGGGCGGACCGCTAGTCTTATATATAAAAATGAATCGCAAAATGTGTTGGTAAGCGCATAACTCGAGAACGGCTGAACCGATTTCGATAATTCTTTTTTTATTATATCCCTTGAAGTACGAGGATGGTTCTTATAGCTAGAGAGCTAGTTAGTTTAGTTTTAGTGCAGTGGCAGTGTAAATGTTGTTGTTGAGGTTATGTAAATTTAACACTTTAGTTAACTACCAAGATATAAAGAAATGAGGATAGGACACAATAACTATTGGTTGAGGTATTTATAAACTCATAATATACTTTTAAAAAAATCACGTTTTAATAAATTTCTAGAATTAAATTAGAACAGCTGATTCAAAATAGCCTAAAAAATCTTAATAATAATAATTACGCTTCACAGCAAGAAGAAATGTACCATATGTACCCGCACAAAGTCGATATTGTGTTGCCTACCGTTCGACTCAATGGCTAGGGTTGTAACTACCTTTAATAATTATTACCAAACTAATAAACCGAGTGATGCGAAATAACCATAATTCTTTTAGAGTTTGATAAAATGATCAGGCAGGTATTTTCTTTAATCCTCTGAATTCTCGGTTACTAAATTGTATCGTTGAAATTATTCTTAATCGCGTAAATTTAATAAATAATCATATGGAAAACACTTTTCATTTGTTTTTTTACTTTCACGCCCAACTACTATACAATAATTACGTTGTTTCGGTATTTTGACGAGAAAACGCAGGAAACATCCGTTGTATCATTTTAGATAGATTGTATATTTTGTATCTGTAGAATTGAAATCAAAGCTATGTATATGTTGTCTCCATTCTTTTCTTATCGGATTGTTGATCCCAATGCGAATGCGTCACTTAAATTTTATAAAAGACAATTAAGAACATCAAAAATAAAGTGATACGTAAATATTTCACAGTGCAATATATTATGTAATTAATAATAATTATATATTTATGAAAAAATAATTACATCAGATTTAATAATAGCAATTGTTTTGAATGTACATAATATGAATAAATGATTACATCATAATAGTAATAATCACAATTGTTTTATTTCCCATTTGTTGCAACCCTAGCATATTTTCATGTAGCAGCAGAAGTACCTACACTGGCGGCGCGGCGGCATCGTGCGACATCAAAGGCATTGCCTTACTAGGTAAGTTTATAATGACTCATTTCTTTTATTATATAATTTACGTTTTACTTTTACAGAATCCGATTCAATGGATTATGAAGACGAGTCACACAACGCCATACGATAGTGATGATGAATGAACATTTCAATAAATGCATGCGTGTTTTTTTATGTTGTTTTGTAATTGTTAATTGTTTCTTAAATAAAGAAATAAACTAAATATTTAAATGATGATTTGTTATTTGCAACACAACTTTATATTTGAGATTCTTTACAAATGTATATTTAGTTTTGTATCATCAAATTTATAAATTTTATTCCATAGTTTTCAAAATTAAATGTAAATGACCATAAAAACATTAATAAAGTAAATCATTGATGTAAGGTCAGGGAACGTAATACATATATACATCTGACCATGTAGAAGCTAAGTCTTGTTGACTGCTGAAGTCTGTAAAGTTTTGTTGTCTGCTGAAGTCTGTACGCAATGAAAATGTCTGCCGTTTCGAAAATAAGTTTTTAAGACCCTAATAAATAAAATATATGAATGGCAGATCTGGTCAAATACTTTCAAAATTGTATTTTTTTCAGCACTTTCATAAGTGTCTGCCAGAATGTTATCCGCGTGATAATGGTCTGCCATTGTTATTTTCCGATAGTAATAATAATCTATTTTCAAATATCAAAATGGCAGACGTGGTCAAATGGTTTCAAAGTTCGCCAAAAATTTCCACCTGTCTTACCTAAGCGCGCGCCCCGTCCACCACTCTGGGCTTAGTGACTCCTCATCTCATGTATAGTAGGTATAGGGGAATCAACACACAAAAATCCAGGTCTGGTCAAATACATACAGGTAGCTTTGCGCTAGCTCTCTAGCTATTACTTCTTATGGAGAGAAAACGTAAACATGTACCACGGGCGAAGCCGGGGCGGACCGCTAGTAAATAATAAAATAATAAATAGTGTATTAGATTTGTTATTGTATCTTGTATACCTACGAATAATTATTCTTACGTCTTGTTGGGAAATGTTCAAATACCTACCTATTGAAATAATTTACTGTTACAAATCATTAGTGTTATTAGTTTTGAGTGAATAGGCATGGATCAGAAATTCAGAATATAATATGCTACTAACTACTCAAATACATACATGTTTACACAACAAACACCACTGACCTCTATAACTATAAGTTATAGAGGTCAGTGACCGTCAGTGACAAACACTATGGATACCTACGCTCGCGAATGCAAATTCGGTGATTTACTAATTATTGATACCTAGTCATTGAATTCGTTTTGAAATAGCCTGTACTTTGTAATTTTTAGTGTTATAGACATTTATAAAATGTGGTGCTCATTTTTTTGTAATAAATCATCCCGAACGCTATTGTATTTTCGTTGTTTTATTTCAAGTAAACACCTATACAATTTTGTCACGAGCCGCCTCTGGCCTCTGGGTGAAATAAACAAGTCAAATGATTTTTGTTCTAATTGTATTTTGGTAGTAGTTTGTTTAGAATTTACATTACCATTGTTTAATTTTTATTTTGTATTTGCAGTAAAATAAAAAGATGAAAAACTTCATTAGGTATATTGTACGACACCTCACTCTGAATCGCGCTAGCGAAATTTTTTCGTTACAGAGCACATATACAACTTTCGGACAATCTTCATTGAGGCCGGCCGGCAAATCGAGTATGTCGAGAAACTTCACTTATTCGATGGAGGTATTCTACCTTCCTTCCTCCACAGTTGTGGGACCCCGACGTGCATTGAACACGCAGCTTTCTGATACTAGTAGCTAAAATCAAAACCACAGATATGTCTGTGATCAAAACCATAATAATATTTTTACCTATTATTTTACTAAAAGTCGAGTGCATCGAAATCGTAAATATGTTTTTCACCTTCCTGGTTTTTTTTCCATAGTAAATAGTGTTTTTGATTTGTTGTTGTATGAATAATTATTCTTACTTGTTGGTTATGAAATGTATATTGAAATAATTTACTTTTACAAATCACTAGTGATATTAGTTTTGAGTGAAAATGCTTGGATCAGCATAATATCATATTTGCTACTTCAAATACATGTTTTGATAAAAAAAAAACAATAGTGTAATGTAGGTAATAAAATAAAACTGCGTTTTATTGTAATCAATTTTGACATTATTTATTTCCCAAAATTACAACAAAATAGTTTACGCCAACAAATATAACTTTTATTTTTATAACAATCCTACTTGTTTTACATTCACGCCATCTAGACTTAAATCTTTATCATTTTTGTATACGTCTGTGTGTGTAAACGACCCTGTATGCAATGACAGATGTTATAATGCATTTTTTTACCGAATTGGGTGGATTTTAAGGCAATGATATGACATATTTCAATAAAATATAATATTCAGTAACCGCCATGACTATTCCTACGACCTTAATCTTTTCCAATTACGCAAAAACTCAAATAAACTAGAAATGTAGAATTCAGCGCCATCTAGCGGGATATTGGCTGGGAACAGATCGTAGCAATCACCTTAAATAACAAAAATGACATCAAAAATATCATGAACGTTAAAAATAGTGTTTTTTCTTAATATGTGTGTGTATGTATTATCTTACAAGTGCAATGTATGATACATAAAGACATTTTAAGTTTGAAAAATCAGATGTTTTGCGCGAAGTGACAGTAGTACCCACCTCAACGCTTCGCTTATGAGGCGTGCAATACTCACAGTATATTACTGTTAGTTTGTTTGTTGTAAAATGTAGTTGGAAGAATAACAAAGACCTCCTACAAAATATCATTGGTTGGAAGTTGTAAAAGATTGCTTTCATAGGCAAAATAAGTGCGAACTAAATATTTTTTCTAAAGAAAATACTTTCCGAGTCTATTGTAACGAACTTAGATGAAACATTGAAATAAAGCACTTTTATGTATTGTTTATACTAATGCCATAATTGCTTTCTGTTTTAGGGTGGCTACAAATCTAAACAGCATAGAATGTGAAGTCAATAAGACCTATAATTTAAAAAACTAACACTCTTAAAATATGGAACTGTATTTAATTTATATGTATCATGAATTCCTTGCCCCATACTATTTAGTCTACACATCAAGTCACAGGAGGTAAGTATGTAGGTACATATTACATAAGCTATAATTTCTAAACACAGTCAATATGTAGAAATTTGAGCGTGAAACTCAGGTGTGTATTACGCAGTACAAAATACAGGTTACATTAATATTCCATTAAACAATTAATGCTTAAAGCTGAGATTAATTAAAACATATTAGCATTAATTTTGTTATATCGCAATAATATTTTATGTTAATGTGTTTTTCGTGTTGCTTTGTTCGTATTTAATATAGAATATTTGTTATGTGACTAGAGTTTAGCTGAATTTGGAATAAGTCAACTGAAATTTTAGAAACTGTAGATATAAAGTGTGTTTGTTTGTTTTATTGTATTTGTTAGAAAGCAAGATGTAGTTAGTTACTTTATATAAAGAGAAATCTTGGTTAAATACATTGGTTACATACTTTGATAATTTTTATGTTCCGGGTAACCTGAGCTTAATTAGTAAAATGCGTCCTTAGAAAGACACGTACCTAAGACGTTTCAAATAACATAGGCTTCCTTATTCTTAAAAATAAAGTGTGTAGTTTCTTAAAAATGTTGAATAACGTGAAGAGCGCAAAAGTCCAAGTAGCTAAAGTACATAACAAAAACATAGAAAAAACTGGATTGAGAACCTTCTTTGTTGAAGCCGGTAAAAAAGTCAATATAGTGGCAAATGCGGGTTGGAATACGCGGGTTAACGCTTGAGTGAGCCCAACCGATTGAATTTTCCGAGGTATACAAACAATGCAGATAATATATCGCGATAAAAGAATCCATTTTGTTTTTTGTCGGCTACAGGTATTTGTGAGCGATGTAATAATTTCAAATAAGAGTCATAGTATTTTATGAACGTGAATTTTCCTGTATTTAAAGTAGTAGAGTCAACGAATAATAAACTTACATATATGGAAATCTATTTTCTTTTACAACTTGTAGATAACAATAATCTCAAACAGTTCTTAATTCAACAAGACTTCGTTTAGAAGCGCTTTACAGTAAAAAAATACATAAAGAATCCACGGTCCACCAAAGTCCACGGGTTCCGAAAGTAGCTGAAAAACGTACCCACTAGCAATGACGTCGTTGCCACTAGTGATATAGAATTCACAATATCAGTAACTGGTTGTTCTCCGTATGTTTACCGTGTGCTGACGATTTGTTATCTGTATCTAAACATTTAAAAGAAGTGCGTAAGAAAGTTTTCGTTTAAAATCTCTTAGATATTGCTCGAACACTCAGAGGACCACAATAATTTCAGAGCCCGAACGACTTGGCAACTTTCTACAATCGCGAGGCACATTTGTGAAACGTAAACACTTGAATTTATGTCTCTTTGCGAAGTTGCCTGGATGTTTAAAAATAATTCCCACCGAGTCGACTCACTTTATGCTGTGTTGATATTGGCGGTTGATTGTCGCAGCGGTTTGTCGCGCGACACTTTAAATGTAATAAAGTTGTTGGAATTGAGTAGAGCACCTATAAATAACGTGTTTTGCCTATCATTTAAATTATTATTGAACTTCTAGAATGATTATGTAAGGAGCTACGGTGATGAGAAAAGTGAAATACATGCTTAAAAGAACAATGCTAAATACGAAACAATGATTTTGAAAGCTGCATTTAAAAGATTCAAAAGATCCTCTACTACCAAACTTGCAAACATTGTCTGTTTCTTTCATAATAGTTACTCTAATATTAAACATAACAAAATACCTATTACTAGACGAAATCATTTTAAAAATAAACTTGTGTATTATCGCGTATAGACGCTTATGTAGATGTAGCCTTACAGTTCGCGACAATCGCGTATTTCGACTGCTATTAAAACTTCCGAAGTTGCGTTACGTATGAATATTGTTTCGGCAATATTTTTGTTATAACTTTTGCTCTAGGAATGAATTACATTTCGCCGCGTTTGATATACTGTGGCTTATCGATTTGTTCTGATGTTTTGTTACTTGCCTGGTTTGTGAAAGCAGAAGGGATGCGCAGCTCTGTAGAGTTCCAAAGTATTTTTGATATATATCAAATTAAAAAGCATTTATAATTGTAATAGTAGATTTCCTAGACCAAAAATACTCTTTTTGATTTTAAACTACCGTACCATCTGATGAAAATCTATTAAGATTGATGGAATGCATACATAAGCACATTAAGATCGCCGCAATTTTCTTCAAGATGGCTGTCATAATATAAAATTTGGCTAAGAGACAATTAAAACAGATATCTGGGATAGTTAAAATATTTAAATTTTGCTTCAGAGACTCACTTCTCACACAGAAGCCAATTGAAATCTCATTTACATTCAACAAAATTTCAGTTATTATAATTTCATTAAAATTACATTAATTGACTTATGAAAAGCAAATGAAACGTAAATTTTCTTTGAGAGAAAGCTTTTTAAAAATTTTCCCAAGAAATAATTAATTATTGAATAGATCACAAGATGTCCATTTTTATAATGCCCATTTAGGGTGTTTTTCCACTAATAATGTGCGAGGATGAGGAGCGAGGAATGTGTTTTTAAATAATCATTCATAACGCTTCATTTAGTTTGTAGTTTAATACTTAATATTCCTAGATACACTTTTACTGTATACTATATTACGAAGAGCCAAAAGACCTAATAGAAGAAATATTTTGATATGAAATTTCCCTTTTAAAACAAATTTCGAACAATATATTTATAGTTTACAAATTGATAGTCAAATATATAAAATCTCTTTACCTACTCAATATTATGTAAGTAAATGACTTCGTTTTTGAGCTGATTTACGTTCTTACACCGGGATTATACATTATCCAGAAATATCATTCAAAACATGTCAGTATACGGAAATTGAAAGCTCTGCTTCATGTTTTGGGATTTTTGGGGATTGAGCGTCAATTCAAGATGTATCGTGGGCCGGATTACTTAATATTAGCTTTTAAACCTGTACCTTTGAAAAGATACCGTGGGCGAAATAATATTTGGAAATGTTGATATTGTTATTAATGATTTTCCTCGTGAAAGAAAACAACTAGATAATAGATCCCTTTCAAAAGATTATACAGCAAAAGCGGGGCAATTCATAGCCATTGCTGATTTTCAGTTCATGTACAATATTAACTTATTATAGGCGTATAATAAGATGTAAGAGTTAAATCCATTCTTTCGAATTATTTCTTTTCCATATCCTCGTCCTGTACATTCCAGAGCCAAGGATAACATATCACCCCCGATTTCAAATAACGGGGAACATTTTTCTCAAAACACGAAGCTTCTTTGTTTTAACAAAATAGGGTGTCTATCGGTTGACGGGGTAATGTCCCACCCGGAGGTATGTCGGCGTAAATGTCGACACACGGTAATTTACTGTTACGTCTATATTGCGTTCTTTGTTATTTGCGGTAAAAAATCGGGTGTAAACGTACCTATTGAAAACTTCGTATTGGTGTGTTGATGTGCCACGGTTCGACAAAGAGAAAAATGAATCATGTTTATTTAGAGGTTAGAGGAAATAAATCGATGAAAATTGAATGTATCGGAATGGATGACGTTATGTAAATACAAATAGGTAGTTACTTAAGGTTTGAAATGTTTTAAATGACACGTAGCAAATAAAAAAATCAAAAGTATACAAAATTTACGATCCTTGCACAATATTTATTACAATGAAAATCTTCTGGTAACATCATAATAATATTCTGTATTATTTTATTTGCCACAGCCTATTTTCCGAAATATACAATGTTCTCTAAACTGGATATTACAGAGAGATTCACAAAGCCAAAAAAGGTTATCATAATAAATTATGTACTCTATAATAACAGACGTATCGGTCAATTAAGGAAAGCTGGCATGTTCACAGTACTCACACTTATGCAATTTCACTTACAGTATGTTCAAAAATAAATGCGACTCTAGTTTCATTTTAGACTTGAATTGTAAAATGGTGCGTTGTAGATAAATATATGCAAATATAATTATGAAAGCTCTCATAATTTACCTGTAAAATTATAATTTAAAAGTAAATCAATTGATGAACTTAATTATTTATTCTAATAATAATCAATTGGATAAAAGAATTAATAATCATTCAATTATCAAATAATAATTAAATTTCAGGTCATAAAAACAATACAAATAACACGTGTACGCTCACTCCCAACACACGGATGGTTATTTTGATAATGATTTAAATAACGGACGTTTTCTTATTCAAAATCAAATCCTTTCATTTACTGTATCACAAAATTCTTCATAGATTTTTAGATATTCGTACTACACACATCACCCTGTATTTATAAACAATTGCAAAATAAAAGCTACACATAGGCCGGGAGATACTGACACAAAATTTCGGGTCATTTGTAACAGAATGGCGGTTCTACAGGGGTCTTATTACGCAATGACAAAAAGAAAAATGATGGTCAGAACGCTGGTACCGGAGGACTAGTCGCGTGGGCGTTAGTCGAACTCGTCGGATAAATAGCGAAAGTCAAACGATTTGTAACACAAAAATTTTAGAATTTACCGATAGCCCATAAAAAAGATGTAGGCGGTAGTGTCATGCCATACTTTTCCGGTGTAACTTACAGCCCCCCATACCGACGCGATGCGTTGATTTAAAAAAACAATAAAATAAATAAAAAATAAAATAACGCCCACTGACCATCATTTTTCTTTTTGTCATTGCGTACTAAGACCCCTCTAGACCGCCATCCTGTTACAAATGACCCGAAATTTTGTGTCAGTATCTCCCGGCCTAACATGTGCAATGTGTAAATGTGTTGACGTTCCAGCTCTTCTTAATATAGGTATACAGTTTATAATAACAAAACGGACGTCTGAAAGCAATAGTGCGTAAACTTACAAACAATGACAAACCCCGACTATATTTTCAAGCCATTCGCCTTGACACTGCCGGAGGTACTAAACGCATAATGTACTGAAATATAATGCAAATGAAGATACGATGTTGAGCCGAAGCGAGCATGTTTATTTCCTTGAGACTGCTGAAATTATTTCAGGTGTAATACCTGTTGTATTTAAATATTAGATGTGAATCTTAGGAAGAGTTTGATTAAGTAAAAAGATGCATAATAATTTATCTCGATATAATAATAATTTATCATAATATTATGTTTATGATATTGATAATTTATGTGCATTCGCCGTTTCGAGCTTTTTATGACATTTATGCCAATCGAGATTTATAGACCGGACTCTCAGTGGAGTTTCGTTTGCAAAAATCGCGGACCTAAATCTGACTTCTGATATATATTGTATAGATCCCAGACATCCTATAGACAGATGTTGCCAACCAGTTTTGTGGTCCCCCTGCCCGCACCCCGGTAATTAAATATGGCATACAAAGAAAAAAATAAAAATTTCCAAAACATGCCGTGTGGGGTATCAAATGAAAGAGCTTATTGAGTAGATCACGAATATATAGCATACTATATACATTTCTTACACTTTCTCTAAGATTTTTTAGAAAATTTACGAAAATGGTCCATTTTTGAGTTAACTTTAAACCACTATAGATTGAAAACTCATGAATATATTTTTTAAATTATTATTTTAAATAATTAACAATAGTCCATTGTTTACGATTCAATATTTCGTACAGTGAAATAGTTGCATGGGGGAGTGGGGGGAGCATTCAAAGATGGCGAGTATATTTTCAAGTTCATATAGTATATAGTTATTTTCATCAAATCCACCACATATCTCACTTATATTATATTACGAACTATTGAATCATAAACAATGGACTATTGTTAATTATTTAAAATAATAATTTAAAAAATATATTCATGAGTTTTCAATCTATAGTGGTTTAAAGTTAACTCAAAAATGGACCATTTTCGTAAATTTTCTAAAAAATCTTAGAGAAAGTGTAAGAAATGTATATAGTATGCTATATATTCGTGATCTACTCAATAAGCTCTTTCATTTGATACCCCACACGGCATGTTTTGGAAATTTTCATTTTTTTCTTTGTATGCCATATTTAATTACCGGGGTGCGGGCAGGGGGACCACAAAACTGGTTGGCAACATCTGTCTATAGGATGTCTGGGATCTACACAATATATATCAGAAGTCAGATTTAGGTCCGCGATTTTTGCAAACGAACATCTATCTATTATAAAGCTGAAGAGTTTGTTTGTTTGTTTGTTTGAACGCACTAATCTCGGGAACTACTGGTCCGATTTGAAAAATTCTTTCGGTGTTAGATAGCCCATTTATCGAGGAAGGTTATAGGCTATATTTCATCACGCTACGGGCAATAGGAGTGGAGCCACGGGGGTGAAACCGCGCGGAGCAGCTAGTGTATAATAATATCTAACATCTATAGAATAAAAATTCAACATACAATACTTTTTCCATGACCCTTTTCTTCAAAAATTACCGCTTCGAACCTAGAACCTCGCATTCCCTAAGCAAGATTTTACCACTGTCCTCAAGGCACAATTAACAATATAATCATCTATTATACACAAGTATACAAATTTATACCCAATAGAATTGACCGCTATCTCTAGGGGTTGTATCTCGCAGTGACAGCCGCTTTCTCTAGCTCTGAATAGCGTTATCAAGTAGGACAGGAGGCTATTCTTGGATATTTGGCGCATTCGGATTACAATTCAATTTTCATTTCAATGTTCTAATTGTTATATATTAGAACTCGAAAAGCTTTTCTTCAATTTAGCTTTAAATTTACACAATACGTATACCGCTTCATACACCTTTTTCATTTATTATTTTTAATCAGGAAACCGTGGTAGGTAACTACCGCTGATATATTTATATAAAAATTAAAAATATCCAATTTCCTTTCTATATTATTATTTCAATTAAAACTCTCAAAGATGAGATGCTAATCCAGGGTTACTTCAAACTACGAAATTTCTTAAACATGTGCTAATAAATTTATAAAGCAAGCATGGCCGTTAGTTTCACAGGGATTATGTAGATTTTGCCGAATTACGGTGAAGATGGGGCATCTTATACACTCGGATGTTGAGTTGAGGGATTGGACGGTGTTCGACAATAATGTGACACTTACACAAACACTTATAAATCATTCAGCTACAATATTCCTTCAGAAGCGCTGAAAGCAATTGTTTAAATTATATTCATATTCTCATCAAGATATTTAGAATGGATATCATATTTAAAGTGAAGGAAGTGTACAGTATATTAATGGAACTTCTAAATAGATGAATATTCCTGTGAATACTTAGCACAGAAAATATTATATGATACTTAGGTTCTATGATCTTTTTGTTTACATAAATTGTCAATTTGTTACAAGCTTTTTGTTTTGAAGGGTAATAAATGGAGAGGAATTGAAAATTTTATTTTTAGTCCATTTTGATTCTATTTTATAAATAAAAAAAAACGTGTGGCACTCGGGGACTGCCGCGGTAAAGCTATTGGATGCTATGCCTTCAAGCCACACCTCCACGCCCGTCGGAGTGGGCAGCGTGAGGTTTTTCGTTACTAAATTTCTGGATTCGGTCCCCGCGCTCAAGGCCCGCGATAGAAGCTATGCAATAGCTTAAAAAAATATTTCATAAAAACTTGATGAAGTGGGCCAAGCAACACATGCAATCTATTACTAAACGTGTTTATTGTACGTAACTCATGTATTAAAATCTGTTTTGTGCATAAGGAGTATTATAAAATAGGGCTCTATCCTGAAAGTTACGGGTAGCTAATAAATAAAACCGAAGCGTTGTTCCACTACAGCATAACTCTCGTTAGGATTTAAACAAGCGCTTGCGTTGGCACATCGTTAATTCATCGGGTCTGATGAGGCACTGCCTCGAATTATTTACGCCGTCACCTAGGTATATAGCCTTTTAATTTCTTCATTCCGTTTTATGTGGGTCAATTGTGATTGTGAATATAGATAAGGCGTATATCCTTTTGTACATATTGTATATTTATTTCAGAAAACATTATAATTGATGTAATAAACATTATAAGTGTTAATATGAAATTAACATATTTTGTAAACCTATGTGTGGCTCAGTGAAGTTGACCATGTCACAATATAACGATATGTTTTTCAATATTTTCTTTACACTTTTGTTTAAATTAATATGGTACATACATCATAAAGAGTAAGGAATAAAATGGGTTTATTTTGATTTGATTCTGCTCCATTGTATTACCTACCTTAAAAATGAGTAGTCGTTGACAGTTACAAATACATAAATTAAATTACAATCACATTACAACTTATTACATATGTTGTCGGTACTGAAAACTTTCAGTATTAAAGTTTATAGGTACTTTCCAGTGCTCCATCTAAACATTAAATTTTTCGTAGGCGTTCATCTATTTAATAGTTCCACGGACCCATCTCACTTTTTTGCTATGCATTCGGGTCGCAAGTAAATCATAGTGAGCGGCGTCGTCACGACAGGCGAATAGAGTATAAAACAATAATTCATATCAAACTCCAATTTCCCGCGGTTTGGCTGCAATTTCTATTCATGAGCCACTGACATGCATACACGAACATATTAAATTATCCCCCAACTACAACTCTAATGCGACGCAATAAGGGCTGTTTTTCCGGACCACCGTGGTTCAAGTAATTTGGTCGCTCGTTAGTATTTTGGTGGCTTGTCAACGCTCCAACGAGCATTTTTCTCTTTTGAAGTTACCTGTCAGCTTTATTTATACAGTGTCGTGTTTAATGGCGTTATTGATTGTAAATTGTATACGAATTTATGGAGTGATAAAAAAGTTAAAGGATACTTGATACGGTTACGGTTTAACAGTTTTATGTTCGCGCTATCTGACATGCGTGTTTTGATCTGGCTTCAAAAAATAAGGATTTGTTACCGTGTTTTTATTCTGCATCAAAATAAAAACATGGACTGCTTAATAAAGCAATGTTTGAAAATGTAATATCTGATAAATTTTCAGACGCCACTATTAAAATCTACAAAAAAGAAGAACTAAAACTCCTCGGCACAAGTGTTGTCTCGAACCTCCGACACTTTTTGTTTCAAGACCTCATCAACTTAGCATAGTCTCAATTCCATCGCCTCTAAATAATGTTACATGTTATAAAAACAACCCAATATCAATTTATTTTGTCATCTTCTTGTAAAATTCACATTTCAACCACGTTTTGCAAAATAAATGATCCGAATTGAATAAATATAGTTGTATAATAGTTATTTGTGTCACAATGGATTCGTTCGAAAGGCACGTGCACCAAACATCCCACTGGGATACCAGTGTCATGTTGAATGTTAAATCTGTGCAGTTTTAATACGAAATATTATGGATTAAATGAGAATATTTTATTATTGAGCATTTATTTACAATATTCATTATAAAGGAGGAACTTAAAAAAAAGGTAATTGAGAAATTTTAAAAAGTAACTTTAAAAAATAAGGGAAAATTGAATCGCGGAAAACACATCCATAATTTACATTGTAGTGCGAATGTAGGTTCTTTTTAAATCCTCCTATAAATAGATTGTACGGTTCTTGTATTAAACCACAATAATTAGGTTCACGCAAAAACGACGACTTCTAGGCTTAGTGGCGTGCCTAAGACAAGCTTTTATCCCATGGTGGATAATTAAAGGAAAAACATAAGATAGCATAGTGAACAATGAATAGTTACAATGATAATGAAAAAAAAAAGTCAAGTACTTTGTACCTTTTGTGCCATGATATAAACACCCAAACAGATCACATGAATGATGATGATACAAACCACAAAAGTATTGCCTGTACCATTTTTCTGCGCAAACAACGAAGCAAAGGGCGTAAATTATTTCTGCTCAACAGAGCCAATTCACTAAAAGATGCACTGCCATCACATTTCAACAAGCCCATTAACCTAATAGACGAACCAGGCGCTACGTCTGGACGCAATCTTGGTCATAAACATTTAAATGCGTTAAGCGGTTCTATTTAGCCGTAATTAAAAACATTGCTGCTAACTGGGGGTTAATTTCTAGAGTTCTGGCTTTTGTGAATGCGTATTGTTAAGCTTTGTTGAATGTAATTGAATAACGTACGTAAGTGTACGGTTAATAGTTAACTGCAAGGCGCAATTTTATTGTTGGTTAATTGTGTGCCATTGTAAGAAAGTGTTGGAGTTTTTCTTTTATACATAGTTAATTATGGTAACTCTACATAATATGTAGCTTTACCACTGCTTTACGTCGTTGTCTGTATTGTAATTTGTATTTTAACGCATCTTAGCTTCTCATATTAGCCTTCCATCCCCTTTTACACAGAAAATAAATTAAAGCAATTTTCCTTTTGACATAAATCTTAATATCTTAATACTATTATAAAGGCGAAAGTTTGTATGGATGTATGGATGTTTGTTACTCTTTCACGTAAAAACTACTGAACCGATTACAATGAAATTTAGCACACATATAGAGGGTAATTTGGATTAACACATAGGATAGGTTTTATCTCGGAAATCCCACGGGAACGGGAACTATGCGGGTTTTCCTTTGAAAACGCGGGCGAAGCTGCGGGCGGAAATCTTGTAATTTATAAAAAGATTATTTGATTTATCCCAAAATATTAATGTTAAAAATAAAGATAGTATAATCTGTGATTAATATGGGGCATATTCTAATTTTATTCAAACGTATACGTTAGTTTTAATCTTATACTAGCTGCGCTCCGCAGTTTCACCCGCGTGGCTCCGCTCCTGTTGGTCCTAGCATTATTATAGCACTAGCTGTGCCCGCGACTTCGTCCGCGTGGAATAGTGACTGCATAGTAGTTACTACTTAACACACAATTATTGAGTAAACACGTCTTGAAACACGTACTATCATATACAACTAAATTATAAGTACTTACACATTATTATAAAGTTAAGAAATAAAATAAATAATAACACAAAAGAACTGTTAGTAAAATTTATTACTAAAATGAGCTAGGTATAAAACTTAGGTACAGAAGAGTTCAAAATTTCCAGGATGTGGTTATTCTCCCGCTCCCATATTCCTTCTACTTTCACAGACGTTCAACTTTTCCCTTTCACCCCTAGTAAATGGCTGAACCGATTTTGATCTAAACCATGTCTATTGTCTAATCATACCTATATATTATGTACATGTCATATCCTTTCGTTTGGTACTCCATTTGGATTATTTATCCCCACTATCACCCCTAAGGTGCCCTATATGTAATAAACAGATTAACCAATTTTGATAAAACATGACTAATTGTAATTCACACGTCATTTGATATGCCGCTTGATTATATTATTTGACCACATTCGTTTATTCATTCCCACTTTTACCGCTATAAATCAATAAATGGATGAACCGATTTTGATTAAATATGCCTCATCATACTTCTCACGTCAGGTCATGCCCTTTCATTTTATATGCCACTTGGGTATATTATTTGACAACTTTTATTCCCACTTTTATACCTATATCCAATAAATGGATGAACCAATTTTGATAAAATATGTCTTATTGTACTTTACACGTCATGTCTTTCATTAGATACGTCACTTGAGTATATTTGATAAAATTCATTTATTTATTCCCACTTTTACCCCTATATCAAATAAATGGATGAACCGATTTTGATAAAATTTGACTAATTGTTTCTGACATGTCGTCTATTTTCATTTGATATATCACTTGGGTATAACCTACATTAACAACTTACATTCGTTTTTTTCATTCCCACTTATCCCTATATAATATAATAAACAACTAATGTAACAAAAAAACGCATCTAATTGGTATTACCCGTTAGCGAGCTACGGTGGCACAGACAGACACGCAATACACACATAGCGGACATAACACCCCTCTTTTTGCGTCGGGGGTTAAAAATAATACCTACGACATAATTTCAAAGACCTTTTATATAGAAAATTTACCTAGAAGTAACCATAATGCTACATATTTGTGCAGGTTTTAGACTTATGAGCAAAAATCTAAATAAAGGTCCTTTGACCCCCCCTACTACCCCCTCAGCATAACCACCCCCCCCCCCACGCTTGGGGACTTTCGATATGATCATCTGGACATGTCAAGGAATAACTTTAGCGTATAATTTACGTAATAAAGTAATTCATGTATAGAATGCATTAGCAAATGTTCGCTGTGATTACTTAAATGGTCATAACTTTTTTATTTATGAACCGATTGACATGAAATAAACACTAAATGTTAAATGAAGCTTACCACAATATATTAGTGAAAACCGCATCTAAATCGGATAAGCCGTTTCTGAGATTAGCGTGTTCAAACATACAGACAAACAGACAAACAGACAAAATTTTTTTTAACAACAGTTTTGGGTTTGGGATCGATTTAGTAATAACCCCTGCTAATTTTTTTTTACATATTTTCATTGTACAGACACCACTTTTCTAGAATTTTATTATATGTATTGATGATGATGATATATCATTATGCTAAGACTTCCTCCTCCTTCCTAGATGAATGGGCTATCTAACAACGAAAAAATTTTTCAAATCGGACCAGTAGTTCCTGAGATTAGCGCGTTCAAACAAACAAACTCATCAGCATTATAATTTTGGCAATCGGTAGGTCTTGTAGTAAATAACAAAAATTAAAACAACCTCAAATTAAATTATCGATATAAACTGGATTCAATCTTCGTATTACAAACGTGGCTCACTATTTTATATCAAAAGTTTCTCAGATATGGCAATACCAAGGGACCTCAAACCGTGATAGCGTTATTCAGTGTAGCCATGTCGCCGATCATTTATTATTTTCGGATAGTTTTGTTTATGGTTGCCGCTGTGGAATATTTTTCATAAAATTTTGTTTATTTGATGACCCATAAACTTTGTTTGCTTGTTATTTTAGTCCTTTTTTCGTTTTTTTAATATTTGGCAATAAATGAAAGGCCTTATGATAAACTGTTACAGTGACTGTAACTTATCCCAAATAAATATGGATAGTGGCAGTTTTTTTTTATTTGAGCATAATAATATAAGCACCCACAACGCCGGGGACATTGTGAGTGTGTTGCCAGCCGGGCAGTATTGAAAATATAATTTGGAAGTACAATTTATACTCTAGACTTTTTACAAATTTCTTCAAATTTCTTCATTTTAACTTGTTTTATGTTTGAAAATACCTATAGCTGAAAATAAGGTAATACGATATAAAGATAAGATCATATTGTACTTTTTTGTCTCGAGATCAGGTCATCAAAAGAAAGGAAGATACCTAATTACATACAAAAACCTATCCTCGCAATAAAACCTTGATTAACTAAAGAGCATAAACAAGAATATGTGCTCAAACTGGAGTCCACGAGTGTTTACCGCATTTGACACCATAACCACTTTTACATTTATCTTGTTCCTCTACCATACCAAATGCGTCATACTAACATTCAATACACTTTGGTGTACTAACTTACTGATATAGTACAATATATATTTATACATACATCCAGGGATGTTTATCTTCCTCGCGTCACTGATCTTCACACGACTTCATCCGTCGATAAAATGTTGCTCCTGATAAACACGTTTGATAATTCTGTTTATTTAACAGTGACTATGAAAAGTAAAACCTGTACCTATATGCATTATCTTTTTTGGGATAATCATTAGATGTATAAGTATTTTAATGCAAAAACATTAAAGAGGAGCATTGTCTGAATTTCAGATATAGTGGCCAATCTTGACGGAGTCTTGTGAGGAGTTCTCATAGCCCGATGGAATAAATCTATAATAACTCAAGAATTCATATTTATATTAAATTGTAAGCTCGTGTGTACGTTTATTACAATCAAGATGACATTTGAACGTAGAAAAATAAAAGAAGACCCAGGATCAATCAATAGCTTTATGACTTCACAACGCAAATAATTTGTAACAATAACTGCGTTAAAAACAACCGGCTTCAAACTTGCACTTGCAACATTTACAAATAATTTGGAAAATCCAAAAGTGCACGCCTCATAATTTTTTTTAATAAATATTTATTAATTATTATTTTTGTTTATATAATAACAATTAAACCACATCGAATCAGACCCTGAAAAATGAAAGGGTTCTATTCCTGAGCATACTCAAGCGTAAGAGAAAAAAAAAGACTCGATTAGTAAAGTATTTCGGTCGCTATCGTGTTAACAAGAAAAAGGATCCGCACATACAGACACACGGACGTCCAAGACAGAACTTTTTTAAACTGTTTTTTAACTAGTTTAAATAACAAAAATGACATCAAAAATATCATGAACGTTAAAAATAGTGTTTTTTCTTAATATGTGTGTGTATGTATTATCTTACAAGTGCAATGTATGATACATAAAGACATTTTAAGTTTGAAAAATCAGATGTTTTGCGCGAAGTGACAGTAGTACCCACCTCAACGCTTCGCTTATGAGGCGTGCAATACAGACAAAAATGCTCATAAAATAAAAACTACTGGGCCTATCCGAATAAAATTTATGGGACCAATTCGACACCATCCCGCATCGAACAAAAAAAGAATCACGTAAATCGGTTCAGAAACCACGGAGTAATCGGTGTACATACATAAAAAAAAAAACATACCGGCCGAATTGATAACCTCCTCCTTTTTTTTGAAGTCGGTTAAAAACTAACGTATTCCCATAACAATTCTTATCGCTATTTCAAGTCTCAAGAATCCTGTATTTTAAACGTCAAGCCACAGTTATTTACAAAAAGGACTACATATCTTTCTGGAATGTTCGCACTCGACCCGCTTCCTGGCTCGTCGTTCACACCAGAGTGTCGGTTACATACCTTTACCTTTGGATAGAGTACCTACTTCCTTGGTTACGTTAATGCTATCTGTAAATGTATGAAACATTTTGGGAAGTGGGATGACAGACAAACGATTGTATGTATATAGTGATTATTGTTTTTTTAACATTAATTTTGAGTTTTGATTACAAAGGAGTAACATACACTCATATCATCACAAACTAATCTATTAGGCGATGTCCTCTCACATCATAAGTAAAATATTTAATGGACAAGTGCGTGTTGTGTTAAACTACGCCTTGTAGAAATTCTAAGTTTTTAATTGTTTTAGATAATATTTTCTCTTCAGTAACTATATATTTTAGAGAAATAATTAAAATTAGTCACGATTTATAAGGATATTTAAATCTCAAACAGAAGAAAAAGAACAACGAATAGCGCTGTTTTATTATTGTTTTTGATACCCAACATAAATCCATAATCCAATCCTTGAAATTAACTTCATACATCAGTAAGGTATATTAAAACTAATCGGCTGATAATTTTATTGTAATGCAGTCGTTAAAATATGCAACGCCGTCATGAGGCAGCGTGGCCGAGCGGTCTAAGGCGCTGGTTTTAGGCACCAGTCCGAAAGGGCGTGGGTTCGAATCCCACCGCTGTCAAAACCTTTTTTAATTTGCCAATTTTTTTAACCCTTAATCGGCCATGACTTCAAACAAGTTTATTTTAATACATCAGTACGGGGTTATATCGAGATTAAACAGTAAAATATTAAAAAGTAAAATATTGGGTAGCTTATAGGTTTTTTTGGCGGTGGGATATTATTTCCCTATAACCATTAAAAGTTATGTTTTGTGGGAAATTATTTCCCTATATCCATGAACATACATGTGGGAAATAATCTCCCACTTTTGCCGCTTTTGTCCGCGCCTTTACTCGTCGATTTTAACACAGGGACAAAAAATAAAAATGCATCATTAAATTTATTATTTATTGAATATGTATGAATTTTTAAATTACTTTTTACTTTACTCAACTTTTTACTTTTTATACCTACTTGGTATCCTTACAGGATAAAGGGAAATATATTCCCACTTGAAGATTTCATGCACGGCTACAGGGTATTAATTTCCCACCATTTTTTAAATTAGAAAAAATAACCCAAAGTAACAGCTTTCGTACGTTATTTTGTTTATATTTGATAAATAACACGTTCTTCTTTACGAATTATAAGCAATTGCATATTTACAGGAATTTTTCTGGGCGTAGATCCATAAACTATCTTGAATTTCGGGAAAAAACGGTCGTTTTAATGAACTTTTTACTTCGATTGTCTACTGACATTCACAGTTGACGTTTAGAAAGAGGTGTTGCTAGAAAAAAATTAAAAGAACTATCTATCTTAAGGTGTGTTCCTTAAATTTTACCGTATCTTTAAAAATACAAAAAATAATAATTAATTTGTGGGCAATGCCGAGGTGGGAAAATAATATCCCCATGGCTTATTAAGGGTTAATTTTTAACGATATTCACGATAATAACAATGCATACGTATGTGTAGAACGTATGAACTCTTATTATAATCCTCGAATAAGAGCTTGGCTTTTAAAATTTCAGGTTAGTGTTAGTTTCTAAGAATAATAAACCTAATAAACAAAATAACAATATAAAAACAATGTTTACAATCCAGTTTAAGTTATCATTGATTGAACAGTTAAAGAACAAACAGCATTTTAATAGAGTGCAATTAAAATTTAACAAGCTACCTAATTGGCATAATATGATTTTACACAGAAAAACTTTAGCAAAATATGTTTACAATAAACCATTCAAACATAATTATTTCATTTTAAACATCATCTGAAACTGTCAATTAACAAAACGATGTTTTACATAATATTTCGTTTTAATTAAATAAATAAGCTACGAACGGGTTATCAAGAGGCCTGCACAATCCAGCGCTTGTAAAATCATTATGAGAACATAGAAAATATTAACTATAGTAGAGACTCACTATTATTAGGTACTCAATTACTATTTACATAAAAATAAGATAACTAATAACTATATTGCTATACATAATATTATTTACAGCAGTCGTCAACAAAAATATATTATTTAAAAGACCCGGCTAATAATAATAACGCTCAATTACTTTAAAACATAGAAAATTTCAGAAAAACCCGTCTCAAGCGTAAAAAATATATGAAACGAAAAACATATTGTTCTGTCTTTGTCCGACCACATGACTGTGCTCATCGCCGAGTGTGCTCGTAATTTCAGGATGACCGCTGATAAACATTTCTTTTTGTGTCCAAATAATTATACACAAAACATTGAGATAATATGTACTCAAAATTAATGTTTTGTTAAACTAGAGTCAACATTACGCTTCGTACTTTGATATCTCTAACTAAGTCTCTAACATACTGTCGTCATTTCGGTCTATTTAAATGCATTTCTTGTTTGTTTAATGTTTATTCATACCTACATGTAGAATTTAAAAATTAATTAGAAATATCGTCCTTAAAATATTTTCAGAAAGTTGTATATTTTTGAGTAGGGGTACATATTTTTGAGTAGGACAAGATTTGTTTAATTACTAAAGGGTCTTCTCGAGTTATAAAAGTACTAGCTATGGTATGTTGTGCTACTTGCCTACTTTTATAATTTTCAAACAAAAAAGCCCTTAATGACTCAAGTAATTACTAAGGGTAGCAGCCCTTACACATTTTAACCAATAAATTCATACGTGATATGAATAAAATACAGTTAAAGTTATAGTATAGTATTTTATTATTTTTGTTAAAGCTCTTTATGTAATGATTTAATGTACGTGACACCATTTAATGACTGACTGTGGTCAGTTTAAGCTGTATAAATAAAAAGTATAAAAAACAATAATTCCTGCTCAAACACCAAAAAGTCCAAAAAATTCAAGTTTTTTTAATCGCACGCCAACTCGATTTACGGCTTATTTGTAAAAAGTTAAGCGAAAGCAGTTGAATTAAAAGTTTTCAAATTATAGCTTTTACGACCTTCGTAAATCGCTGACATAAACTCACTTTCAGAATTTATATCATAAAGTATAATAATGTTTCTCTTGTGTGTTCCTTAATGTACATATGAAAATACAAGTATATTATCCTATGCTAATAAAGATTGCGATCTTATAAGAGCAAGCGAGAAAGAAAATTGCCTGCTTTCATGTGAATGCGAGAAGACATTATATCCATTTTTATTGGCACAGGTTATAGTCTAATGTCTATCGTTTTACAACATGGGCTATGAAGTAACTCTTACATAAAAAAGCTCTATTACAAGCTGAACATCTTTTTTGGCCTTTATTCTTATCTCGTTAAAAAATACATAAGCCTTTAACACCCACTTCATATTTACGATAGGGAAATATATGGCTCCATATAATTATAATAATCTATACTCCATAGAATTGATGGTAGCATAACATGGCATTCAAGCCACTTGCAATCTTTCTATAAACTACCACTTTCATATTACCTACGTTATTTCTGTAACAGAAAATAACACTGTAGCAGCCTAATATATCCGCCTTCTGTTATTCTCTTTAGCCCAAGTCGGTTGAAACCTTTGCGAAATTGAAGAAATATGTGAACATGTTGGATTTGTTGTGTGAAATATTGCGTTCTTTATCATGATCTAGTTCTGTAAGTCGTAACACTTGAACATCACAAAGAAGTACTCAAACGGGCATGCTGCAATAACAGATAGACTTCCAAGGGACATTTATAGGGGACGATTTATCGTTGTGTGTTTATTTATTAGTTTTAATTGAGCTTGGAAATTGAACTTACAAGTTCTAATCGTATGCATTTGGGGAATATTGCTACTACGTAGTAGAATGTAGAATGCAAAGAATAGGCACACTGTTGTTTTAAGAAAAGTAATTCGACCAATATTTTTTAATGTAGTTGTAATCATAGCATTAATTATTAAATCATACATAAGTCAAATTTACCACGAGTGGAACATCGATTAACATTAACGTTAATATGTTTCAACTATGGGATATGAAAGTCTATCCGAAAAATCGTACAGATTTTGTGTCGTGTAGTTTAAATGAATTTGTCAGCAAATTATTCCCCAAACTTCGTAGGCGCAGATCATCCAAAGTTTGTTTTCTCCGAACACACTCATATTGTCTGACATACTAAGTTTGTGGAAATAGTGTACACTATTGTCATCTTTATTACGTAGTGCGAAGGGTGAAAATGCATCCCACGTTTTTGGATAGTGAGCCAGTACTTATTAGTTGATTAAAATGTTTTTCTTGGTAACGAAGTATTGAAGATAGCGTTCTTTAGGGAATACGTAATAAATATGAGACAGAGAATTTGATAAATGTGTTCCCTGTTGGATTTGGGGCAGTTGATTAATTCTTAGGGGCAAGAAATGAGCTTTACTCTAATCTATAATAATATCTCCTTTCCCGTTGATCAAGTTACAACTTGAGAGTCGTCTTCTTATAAGTTTTCAAGAAAGTTACTATGTATTCCACTCAGAGTATTAATTATTATCTACTATAATAACTCTTTTATTAATTGACACTGGAAATGTTACTCTGGGTTAAGAAAAACTTCATTTATTCAAAATATTTCACTTTGTTTCTTTTGTATGAAATTGTCTTTTTTTAGAAAACAATAATTATACTACCTACATTCGTTATTAGTTCCTGATTCGATACAAAAAGGATACGAATTTACAACGAAAGGCAATAAAAAAATGCCTGTAAAGAAATTACAGTTAAAGTTACATTGTAGAGTAGTGCTTCTGCCCCCCAAGGTTGCCAAATAATAAAGCCTTTTTCTTTAATTACTTTTAATTCTCTTTACAATATGTGTTGCTTTAGCTAGTCGTTATACACTACTGACTCTAATAATTTTAATAAATGTAAAAAGCGTCGGGGAAACAATGTGGACGCACACATATACAAAAAGCTTTGATCAGCGAATTGCATATGTGTATATCCCTACATACATAATATTTAAAAACGAGTTTAAAATAATATAATATAACATATTTATGTTAATTTTAAACATTAGTTTAAATCTGCCTGCGGAAAAACACATTCAGAGTCACGACCTTCAGCTTAAAACATTAAAAAATCCTGAAAAAAGTGCAAAAGTCCGTACATTAAAACACGGACCTCGCTCAACAAAGGTGAAATTCTGAATATTTATTACCACCGTGGGATTTGAACCCGCGACCCCTGCGACAGTTTACAAACACGAGACTTGGAAGTTTTTTTATTGAGGTATTTTATTTTATGTGCATTTTCCCAAGTTTTCAGAGTTAACGAGGTTGTTTCAAGACGCTGGATAGAATATAAACGTTTGAGATAATTTTATTGAAAATAAGGTTACAACCAAGGTTACAACGGATTTCAAACTTAATACGATTGATCGTAGGTCGAAATTGGACCTTATACATCTTGACACCTACATTACGCGGTAAATAAACTTTTACAAATCTGTGCTTAATGTTAATATTATAAAGCTGAAGGGTTTGTTTGTTTGAACGCGCTAATCTCAGGAACTACTGGTGCGATTTAAAAAATTCTTTCGGTGTTTGATAGCCTATTTATCGAGGATTTAGGCTATATATCATCACACTAAGACTACCAGGTGATAAGCGAAGCAATGCGGGAAAAACCGCGGGGCATAGCTAGTATGTAATATGAAAACAAGAGTGTAATGATTTATACCATTACGATACGTAGGATCACATTTAATTATGAATAGATACGTATGAGAAGACTACATACTTATATATTTTCATTTCAAGCAGCGAGTAATGCGCATATGATCCTAGTGTTGACAATAGGTACACTGTACAATTTATTATGTCATTCAGTTTTGCCTGAAGTAATACAATGTTGTATGCGCTTGCTTTAAGCCGCAACTTAACTTGATTCTGTGTCTGAGTAGAACTTCATGCAGATCCAATCAACTAAGTTAATCTATACGGAAACTACCAGCAACATAATTTTTAAAAGCGATTCTGTACCGAACAGCGTCCGAAATATAATATAGGTACCTAATACCTATATCTTTTGGAATAAAATATATGACTATTAATTTCCAGTTTAATATAAATATCATACAAAAATGACTACTGACCAAATTCAAACATTTATTTTTTCAAATTTTTTTTAAGAAGCCAATACACGTAGATTAACATTAAGATTAATAAACCATCAGTTACAATCTATTACAATAATTACCACCTTGTAATTTCTATTAAAACTTACTATCCATACAAAAATGGCTTCCGGCTATACACATATTATACTATAGATATACTTACTTGCGTTCACTTACACCGCTACAAATGAAGAGCTAGTCAAACAGTTTTGTCTCCCAGTGAAGAGATATGGAGGGCCCTTGATCCTCTCCGCTTAGCGGGAAAAATGTATTCTCAATGCGATATCAGCCCTTATTGAAACGAAATTGTCAAACGATTTGCTCAGAACTTGTCGCGTTTTATTTATTTTATTAAATTATTTCGCTATTTTAAAACAGTTTTATCGTCGAGTGTGCTTGAATGAATTGGGTCAAGCTCTAATGGAGGTTACATTATGTTTGTTATTGAAGCGCTTTTTGAAGTTAGATGTAGAATCATATCCTTATTTGGGTCTTTGCTTTATGCTGACTTACCTAATCATTAATTATTAGTAACTGGTGGACAATTAATTTAGTGGACTTATAGCTATGCAAATAAGCAGAACAAGGACTGGATCAAAGTGACTACAAACCTGAATAATTACTTATTCCAGGGTTTTATTACTTTAAAGAGTTGGGAAAAAAAATAATAATTGCTTATTAGGTATCCTACTTTAAGTTATATAAACAATAAATGATCGGCTAGCTCTTGTTAAATTTATAGTTCTTCTAGAAGCACTTTTGAATCATCATAACATATTTTTAATATTTACCAATTAAGACCGTATCACATCAGGTACCTATAGCATAAGTGCCTAATTCTACAAGTCGATAGATGCCAAAGAAATTGCACAAAGAATTCTTCCAGACAGGTAAGCAAGCCATGAGCAAACTCAGGCCGGTGACTCATGTTGCCAAGGCATTCGCTGTTATTAGCCTGTCAACTCGTTGTTATCGAGCTGGCGATCTTGACATGGATGTGACAGCATTGTGCCTCTATTCTGACATCAATTTGTTATTATATCTACCTGGATACGGTTTCATACCCTTGTGATGACCATGGTCTTGGTGAATCAAATGTGCTGTGAAATATAGCGGTTTAACGTTAACAAATTACTATGAATTTTTAAAGAGCCTGTATATTAATATTGTAATGAGTTTCATGCATTATATTCTGTCAAATTTTTAAATTATAAGGCGGGTAATTATAGGGCGACAAAGTCACACGTCATGCTTCGCGAGGCTACTCATTCTGTGTAGATCCGCCTATAATTGGTAATTTCTCTATGTATTGAAATGGCAGAAAAAATTTAACCGTATTTGTTTCGGCAACTTATATCTACAGTATGCTCTTGAACGTTTTTTAAACTTATTGATTTTACAAATTAATGATGAAAGTTTTCGATTTGATAGTTTACGCCTTTTTTAACATATAGTTTTGTCACCAAATTTGATTACGGTTCGTATGATAAGTATACCGAAATAACGTTGTTTCAAAATTCAGTTTAACTCAAAATAATTTTCAAGGAGAATTAAAATATAATTATATTATAGCGTAATTATCACGCAATGTTATAAATAATTAATTCTCATTATAAAGTGAGGGATGAAATTATAATTATGTTTGGCGAATTGAAATCAGCTAATTGTTAATCATCATCAATTAAAAAATACGAATCAATTTGGTAAAGATTTTATTGATTTACTATTGAAATTAAGGAGTTGAGCATCATTTTTGATTATCCTACTAATAAATGCGAAAGTTTGTGAGGATGTGTGTGTGTGTGTGTGTGTGTGTGTGTTTGTTACTCTTTAACGCAAATACTACTGAACCGCTTACAATGAAATTAAGCACACATATAGAGGGTAACTTGGAATAACACATAGGATAGGTTTCATCCCGGAGATCCCACGGGAACGGGAGCTATGCGGGTTTTTCTTTCAAAACACGGGCGAAGCCGCGGGCGGAATCCTAGTCTGCTATATTTTGAACATGGTTCAGTTTTCTGATGAGAATATTCATATTCATAAAGAGTAGTTAAATATGAAATTTTCAGCGTTTAATTATTGTATTAAATTATTATAAGTTATAAATGATTATATTATAAAGATTATTTGCATTCTCTTTTGCTAAAAAAATAATTCTGTTATAAACATAAGGATCCAGGATCACATCTGATCATCATTCTTTGGAGAATATAGAAACACAATAAAATATTATGTAGAAATATACCTGTGAGAAATACGAACTACGTGACGTAAATTTCGTTAATAATTATTGTACTTATTCAGAAACAATTCAATATTTCATGAACAATTTAAAAATTATTTCATGAACAACATTCAATATTCACATGAATTCCTATCTACAAAATTCGTACCCAGCGTAGTGTGGATGCGGAAGTAAATTACAAAGGTAGATTTCGGTGAAAATTCTATATTGTGCATTTCCCAAAATGCACTCAATATAATATTTAAAATCTATACTATATTATTATAAAGCTGAACAGTTTGTTTGTTTGTTTGAACGTGCTAATCTTAGGAACTACTGGTCCGATTTGAAAAATTCTTTCGGTGTAAGATAGCCCATTTATCGACTATATTACATATAATATATCATCTCGCTAAAACAAACAGGAGTGGAGCCAGGCGGGTGAAACCGCAGAGCGCACCTAGCTAGCAGATTTTATAAAGCTGAAGAGTTTGTTTGTTTGTTTGAATGCGCTAATCTCAGGAACTAATGGTCTGATTTGAAAAATTCTTTCGGTGTTAGATAGCCCATTTATCGAGGAAGGCTATAGGCTATATATCATCTCGCTAAGACAAACAGGAGCGGAGCACTGCGGGTAAAACCGCGGGGCACAGCTAGTATGATATAAAATGGAGCAATAAACGCGTTAAAAAAAGACATTATCCAAGCATTAGGGCAAAATCACAACGCTATCGTCGCATTATTTACATGGCAGTTAAAATCTCATTTTACGAACCTTGAACCGCGAAATCTGTACGGAGATATGAAGGATTTAGCCTCTTTATTACCTACGCCTGGATGTTAACGGTTTGTTAACATGACCGTGTTTTGGTTGACGGTTACGGTTTTTCGGGATTTTTGAGACTTAACCAAAGATGATATTTGTCAACAGGAATAGTTAAGAATATATTTTACGAGTATTTTTTACAGCTTACTGTCTATTCTGTATCTTTTCATTATAGACACTTGAAAAACTAAAAGTAAACATTGATCATCCGGGTGGATTCGTGGGTGGCTTACCGGGATTGAATCCGACTATAAATACATATAATTTTTATTTTCCATCTTTTGTTTTGACAATAATATAACGAAATAATGGAATTTCAATTATTAATTATCATTTAAACGCAAAGCTCATGTAAAGCTTTTCTATCGTAGCAGTTGTTATACCTATGTATGTAGGTACTCAGTTTTCAAATCGTAGGAAAGTATTAACATATTTAAGTGTTACTATATGACTTATGATCGGATTCCTACTTTACATAGATATATAATTTTTATTTTCAGAACGTCTGATGCAAACTACTTTTTTTGTATTTAAACTTTTTCAAACCTTACTCAAATCAATTTATTTCAGAAACTATAGTGTTTAAACGATTGTTGCCTCTATAATAGGTATATCTGCTAAACAAATGTTTGATTTAGCACGAGCACAATATTCTAAATAACCGACATGAACTAACTTGAGTATCAAACAGGAGCAGTCACTAATGAAATAAAGCACGGCACAAACTCTGTTTTCCCTTTACTTGATAACCGAATCCGCTATAATCATGTTATTTTAGATATGTGTTTAAACTAGTTTTCGATAGAATAGAGAAACAAATTAGGTGTCTTTGTACTCATAGATTGTTGTTAAAATTTATCTTGTGTTTTTGTAAGCTGTTGCTTTAAGCCGGCTACTTACGTACCTGCAGCAGGGGCAACGTTGGAATCGCACTCTTGATTTGTGTTGTGTATAGGCAAGCAGGGGCAATTTAGAGAACAACTGAAATTGCCCCGACCCCCGTGAAACCAAAATTGTTCCAATATTGCCCCTGCGTCAGGTACGTGAGTAGCCGGCTTAAGTAGTTAATATGAAAAGGAACTGCTTCAATTCATTGTTTGTTTTTTTATCAACACGAGCAAATTAAACTAAGATTAATCAGAATTATTATGTTATCATATATTTATTTTGATGGGTTTTCGTATCCAGTTTAATTGCTAGTTGTATATAAACTTAATTTTCATTGTTTTATCAATACTTAAAGCACGTTGAAGCATCAGTCTGCAAGAAATTAACAAAGTTTTATCTCACACACGAGTGAGTAAAATATTCTTAATAGAAGTAAGTTTAAATTTAAATCTCGCTTATGGTTCGTTTACACGAAGTTAGTGCCAATGCTTAGTAGACGAGATGAACTCATAATATCATACTGTGTAGGCAATTTTTACTTAGAGTCATATTATAATAGTTTATCTTTCTACGCAAGTGCTATCAAATAGTTATTATCAAGCATTTGTAAACGTTATCAAGCGATGGAAAGATCTTAGAAACTAATACCTACAATAGAAAATTTTGTCCCATGTGACTCCGACTTCTTCCGTAATTGTTTGTTTAAGGAGGTTGCTTCGAAAGCTCCAAAAGAAAAGGGTTATACAGTAATATTACAAGAGAAGACATAGTCGCTATTAAATAAAATGAATTCAATGATTTAGATGAGCGAGCTTTTATTTATTTCTATTTCCTTCATATCTTTCAAAATCATCCATATTTACGATATTCTTGAGATTCGCAATGCCTACCATATTTAACTGTGGTTCTGTGACTATAGCAAATACGTTTATTACTTATTATATATAAGCGATAAGTTATATTATTTATTCAATTTGTTTTCACAGAATACTGAACTACAGAAATAAAATACTTTGTAAATTAGCATATTATTTCTAAAGGACATAAATCTGTATTTTATTAGTTCTTAAGCACAGTTTACTTACCCAGTGGCTAATAAATTATAATTTCTTACATTTACTGGTGTATCAACATAATAAAAAACGACACCTTACCTCCATCATATATTATAATACTGAGCGAATGAGTGTAAGGATAAATTATTAGCCCCTCGCGACCCGGTCAAGCTTCGCACGCTATGTACAATGAATAGAATTTTTTTGTCTTGATTGATTAGTCTCAAACGTTTTATTATTTGCACATACATGATACAATATGCGAGTATTAATAAAAATGTGAAATACCTTTCTGAAATAAATTTACATACCGATGATTTTCGTATCATTTTTTTTTATTGCGTGTTTTAGAAAAGCGAATGAAAAAGGAACATACGCGTGGAGAATTTTTCAATCATTACTTTGGGATTAACTTTTTTTATGAACAGATATTAGATATAGATAGACGAGTACATCCATTCTAAACCTTCTAGAAAAGTATAAAGTGTACTAATAGCCAGTACTGTGCCCATCTAAACGCACCTCGCGTAGATATCATAGTGACGTGTAACTTTGTCAAGGACTACGGAACAGAATTAAGTAATCAAGGCGTCGGCTTGTAACAAAGTTCTGCCGTGTTACGAAATAATGAGAGGGAAGTTATTACGGTTCTTTGTGAAACTGTAGCATTTTTATTCTAGGAAATGTAGTGGGCTATGACCACGTGGAGAAAGGTATTGTTTGGTAGTAGGCGATTAGCTTTTTATATATAGGTGTAGTACCTATTGTTTGATGGTAGCTGATCGGTTTTTTATTTAAATTGATTGTTTTATGGATGCAAGAATTAATATAAAGACATTTTAATTAATAGTTTTATTTCTAATTAGATTTTTTTTAGTTGGTAAAAACTTCGAAAAGAAAACTTCTCTGTTGTTGTTACCGGGTCGCAGCTAATCCAGTTGGCCTTCTGTCTATTGATATTCGTTTTATCAGAGGTATAAAATGTGAGCTACATTGCTGCAAATTATTTATACATGCTTGTTTGTATTTTTGGCTTCATGGCATTCAAATGCTTTATATAAATACAAATTTATAAAGAACTAGCTTACCGCCCGCGGCTTCGCCCGCTTTGTCTAAAACCTTATAAATTATATACTAAAACCTTTCTCTTGAATCACTCTATCTATTTAAAAAAAAAAAGACGGGTTGCACTCCGGGAGTGCCGGCAGTGTTTGATCGTCACGTGTCCTGACGCGAGTTTAAAATTTTATACCCAACGCCGCTAAAGAAGTTTTCACTTCAAAAACCGCATCAAAATCCGTTGCGTAGTTTTAAAGATTTAAGCATACAAAGGGACATAGAGACATAGGGACAGAGAAAGCGACTTTGTTTTATACTATATAGTGATAGAAAAAATTCGATCACGAGGCGGGACTCGAACCCGCATCCTTTCATGGCGTGAAAGTAGAACGTGACTAGTAGAGCTCTATAACATTTTCATCAGCCTAAGACTTTTAATTGGCATAAGTATTTCAAACAAGGTTCTCGAATTTTTCCAAAAGCATATTATGTATAGTAATATAGGTATTGTTTCAAAACTTCAAGGTAAAATTTAACTAAAAAGCTCAATAGTTAAACAATTGAATGAGATACAACACAATTTCAACAAGTCCCATTCGTCCCCACGTGACCAGAATACGCGAAGACATTGCAATTTATTGAATTAAGAGCCGTGTGCAGCTGACGCGAACCTTCTGGAACAATTGGAATCGATAGCGGGGAAATGTGGTTTCGTGCTTTCGGTGAATGGAGTATTTTTTAAGGGTTATATTGGTTATTATATATTATTATATTATAGTATTTTTAACATGCTTTTATTAGCTCATTGAACACTTTATTTATCAAAAATTGAAGGATTGTAATGTTATAGTTTTGTGTTGTTAGCTTAGCTTTGTCGTGAATATGCATATTAACTTCACTTGTATGTTTGTAAGACTGTATGTTTTTTGTAACCGACTCCTATAGACTCGATTTTGGCCCATTTTAAACGGACAGATTTAATTCAAACTTCGTACATTATCATGGATCTTTGACAATGTAATAATTTTATGATTTTTTAACTAGTAGGTATTTATTTGAAACCAAACATTAGAGGACTTTTAAATATGATAAGCTTTATTTAAAAATTCTTATACAACGCCCAAATGTTTCCTAATTTAAATATTTAATTGAAATTCACTTTATAAACTAAAAATGTTACCGTTCTGATAAAGTAACAATACAATGTTTTACATTTTTAGTAATAAAGATGTTTTTATTCTTAATCTTAACATAATAATTGAGAAAGCTTAAGGATTAAACTCAAAATTAAATATTGTACTGTTGATCCTATTTTCAGAGCGCGGGGGTCTCACCGGAAAAACCGTGACCCAATTTACGCCACTCGCACTTCCATCTCGCTGTAAAATATAAAATTAGTTATTTAGACGTAACATTATCATTCTATTATATCTAGAAAGCATTAGGAGATCAGAAAATATCTTATTTTATTTAAGTTGTCTTGTTAGTTTGTGAGGATGGGTGGACGTATGTGTCTTCTTTCTCGGGAAAACCACCGAGCGGATTTTGATAATACTTGTTAGTGATATAGTATATGTAGCAGAATAACACATAAGCTATACTAATACCTACCTTTACCTCGTGTCCGTGGTTGAACGCATACATATTTGCAATACCTTCACATTACTCCTTGAAATAATAGAAATTAAACGCTATTACTCCGAAAATATGTAAAAATGACGCCCAATTTATCCCGAAAACAAACAAAGGCGAAACGTTCATTTTAAACATCACTATACCATCCATTAAAATGCCATGACAGTACAAGCCGAGAATAAATTGGAGCCTGCGTAGGACGAAATATAGCCCTACAAAATCGCCCGAACCCTCCAAGTTTTTAGATCACATACTCATAAAGTACCAGGTAACTTGTTGCAGGGTTGAATAAAATTGTGTGCTTTAAAAGGGGTCGTTTTGGCACCTGTGTCTTAGATTTTGTAGGGTCCTGGTTTATTGCACGCCTCATAAGCGAAGCGTTGAGGTGGGTACTACTGTCACTTCGCGCAAAACATCTGATTTTTCAAACTTAAAATGTCTTTATGTATCATACATTGCACTTGTAAGATAATACATACACACACATATTAAGAAAAAACACTATTTTTAACGTTCATGATATTTTTGATGTCATTTTGTTATTTAAACTAGTTAAAAAACAGTTTAAAAAAGTTCTGTCTTGGACGTCCGTGTGTCTGTATGTGCGGATCCTTTTTCTTGTTAACACGATAGCGACCGAAATACTTTACTAATCGAGTCTTTTTTTTTCTCTTACGCTTGAGTATGCTCAGGAATAGAACCCTTTCATTTTTCAGGGTCTGATTCGATGTGGTTTAATTGTTATTAAATAAACAAAAATAATAATTAATAAATATTAATTAAAAAAAAATTATGAGGCGTGCACTTTTGGATTTTTCAAATTATTTTATTTTGTAGGTTGTAAATTCGATGAGTTTTAGTGTGACAAAGAAGAACAATCGGACGTTGTCACGTTCAACTATCGTTAGTAAACCGACTTTACAGACAACCAATTTTTTATTTAGGAACATAGGTACCCTTAAAACAATTCGTACATTAAGAGCCTACAGTCCACTAAGTATATTACCATAAAAAGTATATACCATTTGAATTAATATAGCTAAAGAGATCACGTGACTACAAAATACAAATATTTGCAACAACATTCTCATAAAATATTCTAGTAAATCCATGTAATTCATCTAAGTGTACTTCGTTTATTTACTTGGCGTAATAAAACAAGGGAAACACAGCATTTGAATAATTCTTTGTTATATCTTTTATAAGATATATTAGAATATGATATTATGTTTATTTAAAGCAAAAAAGATATAATAAAGCTCGAAGTATTTGAAAAGTTTTTGGGTTACAAGTTACGCCTGCTAGACACGTCCAAAAGGTAGACGTTACATCTTATTATATATATTACATCGTATTTTAAATATATTTCGCAGAAAGTATCACACGAAACCCGAGATACTGTTTCAAATTTTCATTAATTCTTTATTGGTCTATCATATTTTATTTATAAATAACTTCAAGACTGATTTGCTGGTTATGGGTATAATTTTATGTGATAATTTTTCATATTTTGATAAAAAAAAACATTCAAAACTTACCAGTATAATAATATCATCACTTGAGATTCTCCGGCATTATACTTTATTTTTATTTTAACACTAACTGGGCTTCGCGGTTTCACCCGCGTGGCTCCCCTCCTGTTGGTCTTAGCGTGATGAGGATATAGTTTATAGCATTCGTCAATAAATGGACTATCTAACACAGAAATAATTTTTCAAATCGGACCAGTAGTTCCTAAGATTAGCGCGTTCAAACAAACAAACTCTCCAGCTTTATAATATTAGTATAGATGTTTATTGGGATCACTATTACAAAATTATAAATAACTAATTAAGTGTAATATTTCAAAAATCAGTTCAGCTAGAAACATGAAGCTATGTAGATTGTAGGTATCGATTTTATTGATAGTGGTAAATTGGTAAAAGCAATTTTACGTTCAATAAAGTCTAAAAGTTTCACATTCAACTACAGCAGTTGTCGTACGATTTTTTGATAAAATGTTTGGACGGACGTCGGACGCATTTTTTTTCTCTCTATTTTAAATTGCAAAACCGGCGTTAGATTGTTGCTCTTTTCCACTAGAGCTTACGTTGAAACGTGTAATTTTAAAGAAAATACAACGAGGTAGTTCAATCAATCATTATATTAAAGAGATAGTTAAAAGCTACACTTATTTGAAACACAATTTAACATTAAGTAGGTATATTATGAAGTTTATGATCCGCATAGATTTATAAAAGATTTTTTAAACAGTAATTAATTCTGGCTCACCACTTGTAACGATATTATTTTAACAAAATATGTTGCATGTACCTATTACTAAATAGACAGTAAATTAAAATACCTTCATCATAATTCATAACAATTCCAATTCGGAATATAAGAAAGCGACCAATATGACAACAACAACAACAATAATAAAATCCAAGTAATCCATTACGATCTAATAAAATGTCTAGTTGCATTCGACTCGTAAAAATACCCTCATCTTAATAAAACATATTCATTTTGCAACTATTGGAAACGCGTAGAAAAGGCCCACTTTATACAACAGTTAGATAGGTAAGTAATGTTTTATGATATAATTAAAAATATACCGACCCATAATCTTTCTTTCTTTCATATTGAGGCAGTTGTATTTAAATGCTGATGAATCCGACATTCTGTGACGGCCGCCATCTTTGACCGATTTTCATCAAACATAGCTAAGAATCAATGTAAAGAAACTGGCTTTGAAATGTCAAAATCGCATCGAAAATCAGAACATAATTTATGAGCTACTAGCTTTCCGCCCGCGGCTTCGCCCGCGTTTTCAGAGAAAAACCCGTTCCCGTAGGATTTCCGGGATAAAACCTATCCTATGTCCTTTCTCGGGTATCAAAATATATCTATACCAAATTTCATGCAAATTGGTTCAGTAGTTCAGGCGTGATTGAGTAACAGACAGACAGACAGAGTTACTTTCGCATTTATAATATTAGTATGGATGATGCCACATAAAAACTCCACACTTAGATCGAAAGACATCGACTTCAAACTTATAATAACCCCCCTTTTTCCGTCGGGTTATAAAAAAAATACGTGTGGCACTCGGGGACTGCCGCGGTAAAGCTATTGCATGCTATGCCTTCAAGCCACACCTCCGAGCCCGTCGGAGTGGGGAGCGTGAGGTTTTTCGTTACGGAATTTTTCGATTCTGTCCCCGCGCTCAAGGCCCGCGATAGAAGCTATGCAATAGCTTAAAATGCCCACATCTTAATAAAACATCCATTTACGGCTAAACTGAAAGCGGATTAAACCGTCCACCCCATACAGAAACTATTAAAGCTTAATTATGTATGACGTAGTCAAATAATCTAGAAAATGTAAATAACTATTAAAAATACCCTAATACTTGTTCATTTAGAACTATTGGCATAACGTTCAAAGCGTCCAGCTAGCCAAGGAATGTATTATGATGTAATATGTAATTTCTGCCATCCAATTAAGTTGATTGCATCGTTCGCACTAAGTGCCAGCTATTTACTCTGTCAAACACCGTGGAATATACAATGGCGGTTATGTATTGTGTTTTGTTCCATGTTTTGTTCGCTAATCTCGTAGTAATGTAAGTTGTTTGTTAGTACGATTTTTGGCTAAGTGTGCGTGTCATTACCGAATGTAGATGTGGCATGGCTAATTAATTGGGTGTTCTTTTGGTGGCTTTATGTGTTAATGAGAGGTGTTTATTATAAAATATTGTGTTAATTTTTAGTTCAATTCGAGTACCTATGTCATTTATTGTAAAAATATTAATGTGCTTAAATCTCAATACTTTTTGTCATAGGGTTAAATATAATAAATGTTTATACTATTAATATTAAACAGGTGAAAATTTGTCTGTCAGTCTGTTACGATTCCACGAATAAACACAGTACAGATTTGAATTGAAGTTTGGAATGAACTATTTTCACGGGTAAAACCGTGAGGCACAGCTCTATGCAGTTTAAAATAATTTGGAAAATCCAAAAGTGCACGCCTCTTAATTTTTTTTAATAAATATTTATTAATTATTATTTTTGTTTATTTAATAACAATTAAACCACATCGAATCAGACCCTGAAAAATGAAAGGGTTCTATTCCTGAGCATACTCAAGCGTAAGAGAAAAAAAAAGACTCGATTAGTAAAGTATTTCGGTCGCTATCGTGTTAACAAGAAAAAGGATCCGCACATACAGACACACGGACGTCCAAGACAGAACTTTTTTAAACTGTTTTTTAACTAGTTTAAATAACAAAAATGACATCAAAAATATCATGAACGTTAAAAATAGTGTTTTTTCTTAATATGTGTGTGTATGTATTATCTTACAAGTGCAATGTATGATACATAAAGACATTTTAAGTTTGAAAAATCAGATGTTTTGCGCGAAGTGACAGTAGTACCCACCTCAACGCTTCGCTTATGAGGCGTGCAAAATCTGGGTTACAGTTATCTTTAATGTATATTTTTTTATTTACTCGTAGTACCCTTTACATAAATAATTTGCAAACTTTAATTATTAATTATTAAATTTTGTAAATATTTTACAGATTTATTTTATATGCGGTTGAACACTTTCAACTAGGGCATTTTGTGGTTTTATGGACCCACAGCTAGTTATATTTCCTGAAGTTGAAATTAGCTACAAAATACTCGTTTATTTCTATCTAGGATCGCTTTATAATGGTATTAAAAGTAAAGAATTGTAAGATTTAATTAGTTTATTTTTTCATGATGTTTTAGGACAAAATACTGTACTTATTAAAGAACAATTTAATTGCATATTTCCATGGAAAGTTGCTGAATATTTTTTAGCCCAGGGGTCCTGGGTTCGATTCCTGGTGGAGACGAAGAGAAAAAAAGGTCTCGGTCTGGTAGGACACAGAAAGCTGATCACCTACTTGTCCCTAAAGAAAATCGATCAGTGAAACAGATGTATAATGCATCTGCCCCTTACCCCACTAGGGGACATGGGACTTCACTTACTTAATTGCGTTATGTGTAGGTAATACATCATCAACACTACAAAGCGAAAATGAAAATAAAGAAGATGAATAGAATATAAATTTAGCCTTAATAAAAATTTCACGAAGCCTCAAGATTACTTTAAGGGCCTAAGATTACTCGTAATTCGTTTAAGGACTCTTAGCGTTATACTAGCCTTAGCCTTCAACTAAGCCATTTAACAATTTCCTCTGTTATAAGAAAATGAAAATTATTTTTTGTGACATAAATGCTTTATCACAAACAAACATAATTTAGATATTAAGATAATGTCCCTGATAGCCTATTTAACACCTTTGAATGTGCATTTCCGAATAATTTTTACGGACAGATAATCTGGTACTATCGATTTATACTGGATTAATATCAGTTTTAAACATCATTTTACCATTAATAAGCTACAGTTAACAACAATATCCTTTTGTATGCAATTAATTTATGTGATTGGGAATTGTGAGGAGAAATAAATAAATGATTTGATTTGATTTGATTTGATTTGATTTAAACACGTTGTATCTCTGCCAGGCAGCTAACTATAAAGCGTAGGTATGCGTAGCATGCGAAGCGTAAAAAATTAAACGTTTTCAACAAAATTAAATAAACGAATATTAAACAGACCGTTCGTTACTTCCTAGAACTTAAAGCTATGGAAACATTGCAAAAACAATAAAAACGAATAGCCTGTATTTTGTTATTGGTACATTCTATTTAAATTATACAAACTCGATAAACACACACATAGATTTCTTCTGAGAACTACAGCAAAAGAAATCAACCTTTCTCATTTAAGAAAAATAGCAAAGAACCTATTTCTTGTATATTTTTCCACCAAATAAATACATCTTAGCACACTAAACAGACATGAACATAAGTTTCCAAGAACTAAATGTGGTGCTTTTAAAGACCTCAAAACTAACGGGGAACTCGAAACAAATGGCATGCATTTGTGAGTGTAGTTTATTTAAGTCGAAGATTAAGCGGTGACGGACAAACAGCGGCGCGAACTTTCGTCGTTTGTCACTGTTCTTGGACACGTTTAATAGAATTGAAGTTACTTTTTATATTGCTCGGGTAATGTATTGAACCTTCGTAGAGGTTAACATGTTTGTCTGAACGTTTTAACTGCACTTTTAGTGTTCTTAGGCATAAAAAAAATTGTCTCAAAATTCAGGACAGGATTGGAATTTTTAGAAAGGATAAAATCAAAAATTTATTCTTCGATTTAGTAAATTATTTTTTCCGTTGCTACATTATCACTACATAGTATAAAACAAAGTCGCTTTCTCTGTCCCTATGTCCCTATGTCCCATTGTATGCTTAAATCTTTGAAACTACGCAACGGATTTTGATGCGGTTTTTTTAATAGATAGAGTGATTCAAGAGGAAGGTTTATAATGTATCATAACATCCATTAAATAGTGGAGAAGTAATGTTATTTTTGAGGTTTCTAATGTGATGTCGTAAATAATTACATTTTTTCCGCTTACATTGCAAACGCAGGCTGAACCCTACGAGTTTTTTCAAAATAATGTACTAAGTATTGTACACATTGAAAAGGTCTACAGAAAAGTCCGTGATGGTATATGTCTATCTCTTATGGATAACCCACAATAACTTTTTTTTGTCATTTACTTTTTACGACAAATAATGGCTAATTTTCGAAGCGATTTTAACCAATACAGCATTAATCCATAACCAATTGTTGTAATACCTTGAATACATTGTTCATTTAATATAGATCTATATGGCCCTTTACACCGTATGATTTAAGTGAATATTTTCGAAGATATTACAGATTTAAAAATTTGCAGCGGTACCGGCCGGACGCCATTGCACCCGTGCGAAGCCGGGGCGGGTCGCTAGTGTTATTATATTTCTTTTTTTGTTTTATTTCAGATCTTCATACACGAGTAAAGAGTACCTACAAGAAAGCAATAAATTCAATACAAATATAACATGCATAACAATATGAAGACACCAGAGGAACAAAACAATCCTCAAAGCAACTACATACAAAACCCTGTAAGAAATATATGTATTCATGAATTCATAGTTTCAAAATAAATCTCCATAAAGTACGTTGTCCTACAATAGACGACACAGTGCACCCTGCACCTGAACTTAAGTAAATATAAAGTGACACTTCTTAAACATTTCATACGAAAACCAAAAGAACGAGCTAAGCACACATACCTAGTGCTCTTGAGACGTTTTCCCGTATTTTAATTTTATTTTGTATCACGTGTGTCTTGGTTAAACTGTTGGAGAATATATTGTTTATGTCTTTATTGGAAAGTTGAGACTTTAAAATAATTACACATTTCAGAAGAAATATTATATTGATGAAGAGTATCTAGAGCTATACAAATAATGGACAACTGGATACACATCTTTAATAGAAATTCTTTTTTTTTTATTGATGCAATATTATAGGATACTTGCAAAATTTAAAATGTAACAACGACTAAAAAGTAATAGAACACACGTCTTAGTTCCAATTGTTAGCTATCTTTTATCAAAATATTAGCGTATTCATATTTATTCTGTAATTAAAACATTAAATCGACACAAAAGTTGACCTTTAACAAAGCATCGATTAAAATTGATTAACTCTCTGAATTATTTCAATATCTTTAACGGGCCTTTCGAGTTTCAATGAAAAGTAACACCAATCATTATAAAATCGTTTCTCAAGTCAAGTGCTTTCGATAAATTAGAGCAATATAATTTTGAAGCGTAATTAATAACGTCCAATAACGATCCGTCGTACAAAGTAATTTCATTAAATCACGTGAAAACGGTTAAGATCTTGTGAAAAATATTGACAACTTTTTGAATTACAAATGATAATTTTTTTTAAGAATATCTTGTGAAAAGATTGACAACTTTTTGAATTAGGAATAATAATTTTTTTTAAGAATATCTTGTGAAAAGATTGACAACTATTTGAATTTGGAATGATATTTTTTTTTAAATGACTTTTTGTTTTTTTTAAAGTTGAATGGGCTAATAATTTTTTGATAGTAAGTGAATTTCACCGGCCTTAAGCTACGGAGCTTTGACCTCTGAAATTATGTTGCTATTAATCCAATTAATTGAATTTGTTTTTGATTTGTAACATCTCACATAATTTATAATTCATCTGAGCATATTATTTATAATACTTAGATTTAGTAATCTTATATATAAAAATGAATCGCAAAATGTGTTGGTAAGCGCATAACTCGAGAACGGCTGAACCGATTTCGATAATTCTTTTTTTATTATATTTCTTGAAGTACGAGGATGGTTTTTATGTAGAGAAAACGTAAAAATGTACCACGGGCGAAGCCGGGGCGGACCGCTAGTAATTCATAAATATAATATATCATTGTGATTTTATTATCACAGATTCTGTTCAAGTATTTAACGACACATAATAATCATAAAATAGAATTCATTCATCTCTTGGCATTTTGGTAATCTCTTATATTGTGCTTTATCCTCTAGGCTCTAGGTATATTAATTATTCTTTATCTAGATCAGTTTATTTTAAACAAATTATTGAAACATCTATACATCATAAGCGACATGTTAAAAGCCCGTCATATTCAATAAACGATCATGTAAAAGGGTATTCGTGTAGCGAGATACAAACATAAATGGCTGCTAATGGTTGTTAATAAAATGAAAAAACTCTCTGTGATTGATTAACTAGCGAATCAAATTTAAAAAAATCTTGATGATGATACAAAAAGAAAATGCTGCGTTTTGCACAAAACGCCGAATAAAAAAAGAAAACGATTGGAACAAGATTACTAATTCCTTTTAATTCATTGAAATAAATGTCTCTCTAAACCTTATAAGAAAATCTTATTTTTCTCTTCGTCATTCATAAAGAAATAGAAAATTATATAGCAATTTTTTAATAGTAGAAAAAAATCGATCACAAGGCGGGATTCAAACCCGGGCCGCCGCCATTCCGGGGCGATGCCAACTCAGCCACCCGTGATCCCAAACGCCTCGTGATCGAATTTTTTTTTATTCTTATAAAGCATTTGAATACCATAAGAAACAAAAATATCAAATTCATAAAATTATATGTGTCCGTACGTATATGCTGGTATATGTAAACGTTAACAAAATAAATTTGTATGTTAGGGGGTTGCTCAGTATGACCAGATGTTACAAGGGGGAGAGTCAAGGAAAACGTGACGTTCGCAGCTCATTAAAACGCATCCCGAATTTGTAATGATGACTATATTTTGTCATCCTACTACTATTATAAAGGCGAAAGTTTGTAAGTATGGATGTACGGATGTTTGTTACTCTTTCAAGCAAATACTACTGAACCGATTACAATGAAATTTAGCACACATATAGAGGGTAACTTGGATTAACACATAGGATAGGTTTTATCCCGGAAATCCCACGGGAACGGGAACTATGCGAGTTTTTCTTTGTAAACGCGGGCGAAGCCGCGGTCGGAAATCTAGTGTAATATAAAAAAGAAGGGTTCAAAGACTAAGTGGTATTTCCCATTCATTTCTCTCGGGAGAAATTTAGTGTCACATCTCAATCCTCAGAAACCAAATGAAATTTTAATCTTTGATTCTTTTGGTACTATTCTTAAATACCTAGTTTAAAATTAAAACTTTATCGTATCAAACATAACAGTACTCATATTCTATAGTAATATTGATTAACTGAAGAGTTTGTTTGTTTGAACGCGCTAAACTCAGGAGCTACTGGTCCGATTTGAAATTTTTTTTTTCGGTTTTAGATAGCCCATTTATCGAGGAAGATTACATGCTATATATCATCACGTCAGGACCAACAAGAGCGGAGCAATGCGGGTGAAACCGCGGGACACAGCTAGTAAATTATAAATGATCAGTATGAAAAGTGTCTTGTAAATAAATCTATCATAATATATTGTAAAACATTTTAGCTTCAAAACCAATTCAATTAACATTAGCTTTTTGGTATATAACTGAATACATTTTGTGAAACTCCATTCATATCATGATAGTATTATAACTCCACTGTTCGTATCCGCACACATGTGGAGCAAAAGTTTTATTAAAATAATATAATACTCGGGGTATAGTTTATTTGTAGTATTCACTTGGAGTTGTAAATGTATCTAATAGTTTATTATTTGTAGGTACTATGTATATTTTACTAGCTGTGCTCTGCGGTTTTTCCCGCATTGCTCCGCTTCTAGCCTTCCTCGATAAATGGGCTATCTAACACTGAAATAATTTTTGAAATCGGACCAGTAGTTACTTAGATTAGCGCGTTCAAACAAACAAACTCTTCAGCTTTTTAATATTAAGTATAGATTACAGGGTATTGTATATTCGTATCTACACTGTTTTATTATAATACACTAGCTTTCCGCCTGCGGCTTCGCCCGCGTTTTCAAAGAAAAACCCGCGTAGTTCCCGTTCCCGTGGGATTTCCGGGATAAAACCTAGCCTATGATACTCGTGGATAATGTAGCTTTCGAATGGTGAAAGAATTTTTAAAATCGGTCCAGTAGTTTATGAGCCTATTCATTACAATCAAACAAACAAACAAACAAACAAAGTTTTACTCTTTATAATATTAGTGTAGATATTGTCTATTAATTGAAGAATGTATTCAGTATACAATTAAACCGCCTCTATAAAGTGTTGATGCCGGAAAAAAGACTAAACTTTTTTATTTGACTTCACAATTTTGGAAGTGGGTAATAAAACTAAATGAAGCTTATCTTCAAATTAAAATTCACTTCATGATTTATATACTGTAATAATTGTGTCGTATAAATCACTTGTTCGTGGATATCACAAAATAGAGTAGGTATGAAGCAATCTAAATCCTTACTATCTTACTAATATTTGTATACGTAGTATATTATTATTAGTCTGTGCTAATATTATAAATGCGAAAGTTTGTATGCTTATATATTTGTTACTCATTCACGCAAAAACTGCTGAAAAGATTTTCCTGAAATTTGGCACACATATAGGATTTGGACATATAGGATAGATTTTAAGAAATAAATCCTACGCGAACAGAACTGCGGGTTTTCCTTTGACTACGCGGGCAAAGCTGCGGGTGAAAAGATAGTAATATCTAAATAATTTGGAAAATCCAAAAGTGCACGCCTCATAATTTTTTTTTAATAAATATTTATTAATTATTATTTTTGTTTATTTAATGACAATTAAACCACATCGAATCAGACCCTGAAAAATGAAAGGGTTCTATTCCTGAGCATACTCAAGCGTAAGAGAAAAAAAAAGACTCGATTAGTAAAGTATTTCGGTCGCTATCGTGTTAACAAGAAAAAGGATCCGCACATACAGACACACGGACGTCCAAGACAGAACTTTTTTAAACTGTTTTTTAACTAGTTTAAATAACAAAAATGACATCAAGTTAAAAATAGTGTTTTTTCTTAATATGTGTGTGTATGTATTATCTTACAAGTGCAATGTATGATACATAAAGACATTTTAAGTTTGAAAAATCAGATGTTTTGCGCGAAGTGACAGTAGTACCCACCTCAACGCTTCGCTTATGAGGCGTGCAATTGTCCTTCCGTATGAAAACTCGAAAACGTCTATTCAATAAAAAAAAAAAACAAAATATGCATATAACCATATAACCAAGGCATACAGCAAACTAAATTGTTTGAGTTAATAAGACCCTCTCAGCGGTCGTAAATTGGCTTAACGTGCACGCGCGGATAATTTTGTTACTGTTTTTAGTGAAACCTATATTGTTGCTCGCTATCCTATGTAACGGCATATCCTCTCTAGTTTATTAGACATAATTCAATAAACATACATTAGTGACTAGTTTTGGCGAAGATGAAAGGTCGTAGTTGAGCTCTTTAATAATTCATTATGGTTTCTCTTAGATCTTGATATGTTAGATATGCATGAAGTTAATGTTTCCTAATAGTATAATGGGTCAACTGACATTATAGGTACTTATTTTATAGGAAGGATTTGAAGGAACACTGTTTATATTTTTACTTTATGAAATTTTACGTAGGTATTCGAAATAAATTGGATTATATGCTATCATAAAAAAAACTAAAGTACTTATATTTGGTAGTTGACTCAATATACTAAATAACGTATCGAAAAAAAACGATGTGTGGTTTTATGAAACCACGGTAAAAGTGAAACTGTTCGAACGGTTCCGAACACTGCTTTGTATAGCGCATGTCGCGTGACGGTCGGCTGCCGAGTAGGTATACCTACTCGGCAGCCGCGATACACGCGACATGCGCTACACAGACCAAAAAGTTTGAGACGATGTAATAAAAGTTTCACTTTAAAAATTACAAATTAATTCTAAATAAGGAAATAAATCGAATGTCGATATATTTCTTGAAGATGTTCATTATTACAAACAATTTGAAAGAAAGCGCAAAGTTGATTTGTGACTTACTTCATTTAAACCGAAAAGGTTTTCTAGTTCCTAAGAATTCAACTCATTCTAGGACAAAGAGAAATCTTTGATAATAAATTTTCTCGTACTGCAATCGGTCGGTAATAGAATTTCCAGGGGATTTATCATTCCACTCAAGACAAGAAAACAATCATAATTTAGTATCGATCATGGGAAAGAAAGGTCCGTGAACATTTTCACAGAAACCACAGATGAAACTAAAATTTAATGCAAAATATAGATAAACGTTGTTGATAATATCTTTTTCTTGTAATTTAGGGGCTTTTAGGGGGGTGAAAAATAGATGATTTCCGATTATCAGTACTACCTACCCGATATGAACACAAAATTTCATGAGAATCGCTCAAGCAGTCTAGGGGGAATTAAACTACGAACACCGCGACACGAGAATCAATCACTACAGAATATAAAACAAAGTCGCTTTCTCTGTCCCTATGTACCTATGTATGCTTAAATCTTTAAAACTACGCAACGGATTTTGATGAGGTTTTTCTAATAGATAGAGTGATTCAAGAGGAAGGTTTTGGTATATAATCCAACCAAGTATTAGGTTTTAGACAAAACGAGCGAAGCCGCGGGCGGAAAGCTTGTTTTATATATATAAGATAATAAATTAATATTTCTACTCATTTAATTTTACATTTATAAATTCTATAGTTACGTTTTATATTATAATAATTAACTGTTAAATTGCTTCACTGCGGTATAATAGAATAATCTAGAAATAATCTCTGCGATTACCGCGAGAATTGAGCATCAAATTATACAAATAAAGTTTAAAACTAAAATTCAGTTTTAATTTAATATCGCCGTGGATTTTCAGCGGTTGCAGTTGATTTATTTGTCACAAACTTTGTAAATAACTTTTTGCCGGCAATTAATTTTCAAAGTTCTGTTAGAATAGTCCCATTTGTAGGTTAAATTAAAAGTTATTATTTTAGAGTTGCATATAATTGTTGTTTTGGGCTTCTACAACTGTTTGACGAGATAGGGGGTAAACTTTTTATTACAGAGATCTTTTTTAAAAGAGAATTTTAAACATTTTTACTGGTTTCTTTGTTTCAATTGCATTTTGGGCGAGGTCTTCATTTGTAAACAAACTTGACTTTTCATATTCTAATGACCATAGTTTTAAAATAAAATCATGTTTTGTATCCAATAGTTACGATCCTGAAATACTTTTATTTCTACTGTAAGTATATATTAAAGAGTTTTGTAGTGCTAAATTTAAAACTTATGTAAAAAACGTATTAGTTCAGAGAGTCTATTACAGCATTAAGGAATATATGGAAGATGAAAACCCATGGAGGGTTGTCGCGTAAAAACCACAGGACAGTTCTTTGGCATATTATGACAACATAATATTATGTAGTTACATATTTTGTAAAATTAAATTGTAATACTGATATGATTTAAAAGAGCAACTATGGAGTTTCTTGCCGGTTCTTCTCCGTAGTTACTGCTTTCCGAATCGGTGGTAAACGTTAAAAATAATATGTAATGACGTTTTAAAAGTGCTTGTCGAAGAAGTCTAATTGCATAAATAAATGTTTGAGTTTGTTTGTTTGTAATCATTAACCTTTATCAAACGTTACGTGAATTCGATCGCAATTAAACTTTGACAAATCCAAGATGGCCGACGGGATTCTATGTGTATAGTTACATGATGAGTCGGCCCTTGTAGATGTATCGTGTTTATCCCAATTATACACCAGCGTAATGAATCCCCGGGGGCGAAATTCTCATATTGTCAGAGAAACCTTTGTTTTTGTTTATGGCTTCGTGTTTGAGACGAAAGAGCAATGTTTCTGTTCGTGGTTATATAATTATAGGAAAGTTTGCGTTAAATTTATTTTAGATTTGTGTTTAATTAGGATGGAAAAGAAAATTGTAATATTTTCGGTGTTAATACCTACTTAGATTGTATTACGATATGTTTTTTAATAGCTGCGCCCCGCGGTTTCACCCGCTTGGCTCCGCTCCTGTTGGTCTTAGCATGATGATATAATATAGCCTACCTATATCCTTCCTCGGTAAATGGGCTATCTAACACTGAAAGAATTTTTCAAATCAGACCAGTAGTTCCTGAGATTAGCGCGTTCAAACAAACAAACTCTTCTGCCTTATAATATTAAGTATAGATAAGTCTTCATCGAATTTAAGACTTCTCAGTTTGTTAAATAGATACTGTAACTTGAGGCTTAGTTAATTTAGTAAGTTTGATGATGATGATTTAGAAGTTTATACATATGTATATGGATGAGACAATTACAATAAATGTCGTTTATGTATTGCAATTAACTTTCTATATTCGATTTATGCTCGGAATAAGGAAGCGCAAAATTGTGACAATTTTTTACTGATGAAATCTTCTTTTATTCGTGTTTTCGAACGAAAACAATGTAAATTTATGGATATATCAGAAAGGAAGTAATTCGGAATGATATCGACGTTGAACAATCAACTGTTTTGTTATTTGGTAGCTTATAAATTTATGGCCCTGTGATTTGAAGAGCCTTTGATATTGTGGCATAAATTTCACCTTATTTGGAGCAATTGGGTCAATTTTGTAGCCCTCTTGAAATTATACAAATGTTAAAACAGTATAGAAATGGTTTTAAATCATAAGGCATTATGGTTCAATTCAGGAAGTAATTTGAATTGTGCATTAAATATACTATTGGAGAGTTATTTAAAAAAATACCTTTCCATTTTTTGTTACTTTATATCTTGTAGGTATATGGTATACCTATAGTTAATTTTAGTATAATTTAGAAAACCATCCCACTAAATCCCACTTCAAGACAAATCCCATACACGACATAACTGGTGCGTTCAACATCGTCATGTCAACTTGTTTATGGATACCATCAATTTAACAGTAACTCACGAACGATATTTATGTTTATTTCATAATAAATTACGTACAATTTTGTTGGACTGGTTTTGCGGGAAATCTGGGTAATATTTCCTTGCTTATTGTGTGTGTTGATGTCTTCATATTTGGTTTAGTTTAGCAGCGTACAGGTGAAAATAATATTTACTTAATTCATTGAGGAATAATTGAGCTGATTTAATTATAATTGTTTAATAAACATAGTTTCATCCTAAATAACATTGTTTTGCCGTAAAAACAGACTTCTGCATATGAAATTTAACTCTTATGTGACTTATTTTCATCTGTTTTATAAATATAATACCTATTTATTGTGATGTTTGTTTTATTTTCCATGAATTAAATGTTATTATTATAAACCATCACGTTTTGACTTTGATCCATAGATAAACAAAAACTACAAACAATTACTTCGATAATTATTATTGCCTTTTTGTGATATTGTTTTTTTTTCTGCTTTGTCCATTCATGTTTGTACCTACAATGAAGTATAATAAATAAATAAATAAATTATTAAAGTGCACAATTACCATTAAAGAGAATATTATAATGTTATGGGTCATTTAGCAAGCCTGAGTGTAGTACAGTTTAGCATAATACTAAATGAACCCTCATTTAAATTTATTAAACGACAAAAGATAAGAAAAGAAAGGAAAAAAGATCACAATGTGGATAAATGTACCCTTTCTGGGATAAGTGATTTAGCCGACAAATAAATTACTTCCTGCGCAACAAAATTTAATTTTGAACGTAAATTGTGTGCCTTTTATTTTCGCTTGGGCCTTTATTAATTTCATATTTTTCATTGCATCCGAGATGAAAAAATTTGATTTTCCGATTTTCGTAACAATTGTGTTTATTAGCTTCTCAATTATTTAAAAGCGGCTTGAAAAGTATAATGCCATGTTCTATTTAAATGTATGAATTTCCCGTGTTACAGCCAGTTATAAACCAAAAACCTCCGATACGGCTGCACAATTTTTATAATTTTATTTATATATTCGTTAGGTCTGACTCTCTGACTATAGTCAGTTATATATATACATGCAAACGTTGTCCTGGTTGCCCTATCGGGCAGGTTAACGTTTGTCAGATGTTTGTAAAATATGAAATTCTCTCTTGTTTAAACTATACGCCATTTATACAATATTAGCTTTCCACCCGCAGCTTCGCCCGCGTTTTCAAAGAAAAACCCGTTCCCGTAGGATTTCCGGGATAAAACCTATCCTATGTCCTTTCTCGGGTATCAAAATATCTCTAAACCAAATTTCATGCAAATTGGTTCAGTAGTTAAGGCGTGATTGAGTAACAGACAGACAGACAGAGTTACTTTCGCATTTATAATATTAGTATGGATGACAAAAATATATCACATAACTTTTAATTACCAAAAAGTTGTCGTGAAAATCTAAAAACACGTAAAACTAAATTTATTTCACGCAACGAGAAACTAGTTCAACTAAAACGTGCAACTCCAAATAAAACTGTATCAAATTAAATAAGTTTAAACCCGAATTAATTATATGCAGATCCGTATAATCCTACTCTTTTCATTAAAAAGTAAAAAAGCGTGTCCTTATGTAAGATTTTAGCCGGTATATCTTTCTGTGGCTTCTAAATTAATAGATCGGGCTCCATACATAATATTATGTAAAGACTATAGCGGTCCGCCCCGGCTTCGCCCGTGGTACATATGAAAAATAGATGTTGGCCGATTCTCAGACTTACCCGATATGCACAGAAAATTTCATGAGAATCGGTCCACCCGTTTCGGAGGAGTATGCAGACTAACATTGTGACACGAGAATTATATATATAAGATTATATCCATAAAGTTAAGTAGCTAAAGAATTATCATCCCTATGCTAAGTTATACGCAAGTATTTGAATCTCAGATAATATCGTAGTTAACCATTGAGATAATATTACTACGTATGGAGGAGACACCACGAACAAAATCTGTGCGCCATTTTTTTGCTCTAACTAAGTTTTAAAAATGATTATCTAGTTAGGTACTTAACGATGAAAGTTATTCCTTTGCACTTTTCCGTATTATTTGTATTATTTGTGCAATATCGTAACACACACGAAGGCATATTTGATGCGTTTCACTTTAAAACCATTAAAAATACCGCTCAACATACGTCACATGACGTATGTTGAGTGGAACATAAGTGATGTAGGCGGTGTCGACTCCATATTAATGATTATCTCAATGTAGTTAACTCATGTATTAATTTTATGAATAAAATTAAAACATCAGCTTATTAATAGCTTATTAATTTTCTTTAATTAAATTTAAAGTACTTTAATAATTTGTCTTGTAGGTACTCGTGCCTTTAAAACACCAAAACTTAATTAAGGCACTAGAAGCATGTGAAGAATTTAATATGGGTATTAACGTTATCATACGTTCCAATTACGCGAAAATCTTTTTATATCCATACTTGTGCAAATCCGTATACTTATTCAATACGAATAAATGCAAAATTTTACGATTAAAAAAACAAGTACTGACTACTGAGTGAAGTAGGTATGAAGTATGGGCTTTACTTTTTTATTTATGCAAATAATTTAATGGACTTTTTGTTATTACAAGAGGAATTATGTATTGACGCGGTAGTCAGAAGTGAAGCTTCTTTGGCAAGTGAAATTTTACTCTCAACGCGCCTAAAAAAGTTTCACTTCAAAATGGCAGGATAAAAATGACCTGCATATTAGAGGAAATCTTGAAGCAAGCAAGTTATATCAACTTGCATACGGTACTTGAAAAAGCTTACTTTGAAAAAGACATATAGAATCAATCTACACCATACCCCACCAGAGGTCATGGGCAATGGGCATTAATTCAATAAAAGTAACTTTCTTTCTTTCTAAACGAGGCGAATCGAACATATGCCCAAAATATGCAGCCAAATGCAAATTATATGAAAACACGAGGAGAGTAAACACGGCTGTTTGATATTCGTGTTTTAGAGCGCCATTAAAAAGCAGTAAAGGGGCGAAGGCTTCATTAAGTCCCGTCAGAGTGGCCGCGACGTGACGGGAATATCGTGGCAACGGTATGGAAACGGTTTCAGAACGGTACGGTATGGTATGGAAACGATTTTTGAACGATACATGAAACGATATTTTGGAATAAATTTGTGAGGGGATCTATTTTAAATTTTTTTAAACGTCGCAACGTCTATCTTTTATAATTGTTTATAATTATCCTTTAATTCTCTCTAAGTTATCTCTAATTTGTCAAATAAACTTTTCTCATATTTGCCAATAACTTCATCGAAACAACAATCTGAGCATTCAATAAAGTATGCGAAATCAAATCTTATAATACTGCTTACAAAGGATCGGCCATCCAGATAGGGTCACTAAGTTTGCAACATGACAAGTGTAATTATTGAGAAAAATGGCATCGACGCCGTGACGTTAGTGTGACAAACAAATTTCAAAATCACTTTCTTGAAGTGAAACTTCTTTAGGCGCGTTGAGAGTAAAATTTAAAGGTCGCGTCATGGCAATACCGTCACGCCATGGTGTAAGGCGACGATTTTGGTATCTTTGAGTCTTGCCAAAGAAATTTCACTTCTGACACGTGTGCCGACACACGCTCTTTTTTATAATACACTAGCGGTCCGCCCCGGCTTCGCCCGTGGTACATATTTACATTTTCTCTACATAAAAACCATCCTCGTACTTCAAGGAATATAATAAAAAAAGAATTATCGAAATCGGTTCAGCCGTTCTCGAGAGGTAAGTACTTAATCTCTAGACAGTAATGCAAGCATGACATGAGTTTACGTGAATTGTCATGCTGCATCTTCGTCTAGGGACGACTTTATTTACCCAACTATACTTAGTAACTATAATATAATATCATCATCAGTAGCCCATTTAACTATTCCTACAGTAAACTAAGACTTTTGATGGTTTGATAATATCTAATATTTAACTCGTCTAAGATGTCCTCTGTCCTCTAAAGTTAAAACCAAGAAATGTTCTTGATTAATCGTCACAGATTTTAAAGTAGGGTACAAACTCCAACTAAGTGACACGTTGCCTTGTCAACCCTTGTCTTATGAATAAATACTGCCAATCATACTGCATTTACATTAATTATTTACCGGTTAAATTATTACTTATTCATAATATTTCCATCGACTTAATCATTTAGTCCCAATTGAAAATTCACTAAATACCTATACCTTTTTTTAAAAATGAACATATTTGCAATAAGTCGTTAAAGGATTACGTGTTTACATGTCAACGTGTAATTCTTTAACGTAAATATGCCTATAACTTACTTTTTTTAAGGAAAATCCAACGGAAAATCTAAAATGCACCGCTAATTATTGGTCTGTTCAGAAGGCATTATAATACCGTCTTTACTGTCTTACGTCCTGTGTATTCTCTATGCAACCTAAGAAAATATATTTGAATGATCTTCCATTCATACAAAATTATGCACATCTGAATGCTATCACCATAAAATGCATCCTGAAAATTCCCGGAATAGCGGGAAATATTTTCGCGTTATATGCAAGCTCTTAAATCGATTACCTCGTACTTCTGTGCGATCATTCCCTTGATAAATATCTACATTAGCATTAAACTATGTAAATTGGGGTACTTGTTGCGCCTGGCTTATTGCCAGAGTATAAATCTGATACCCGGCGTCGGCTGAGTTTCACTAATTCGCACTGAAACTTGTGGTTTCAGGAATTTGGAATGCTCCAGAGAGTTCTGAAATAGGCTTCTTAATTGGAAAAGGCAGGTCAGCTGTTTTATTATTCGTTCGGGTTAATTGTTTTTGTTCGATGGTAACTTGCAAACTTTAAATAGTCACATTATGCTGCAACTTTCTGCGTGCATGCGTGAAACAACGGCAAATAAGGTTTTGTTTTTACTTCAAAATAGTTCCTATGAAAACATGCTTTATAGTAATCCCAAATAAAATATAATAGGATAATAAAAGGATAGTAACATGTTTATCAGATGTAAATTAAATATAACAAAAATTCATTAATCGATTTCATACATAATAACCAGCCCATAAGCTAAACATTTCATGTAATTCGATAGAATTAATTTAATTTTTTAATAAACTGAAGAATCTGAAGAAACTGAAGAAATCTATAAGCATCTCTTAACGAAATGCGCAGACAATTTATTCAAAAGTTGTTAATTAAAATCTAAACTAAACACGCTCGAGCCACATCGTATCTATTCAACCAACCCACAGAAAACTGTATAGTGTATACTCTGATAGATAAATAAAATAGCAAAGTAAATAATGAAGTTGTTCCATGAATATTATAGTTGGAGCCACGTCGACAAACTTTCGATGTCACGGTTCAAAGTTGCGGAAATAGTATAACCATAGTATAACTACGGACACAGCGGCTTAGAGTTGTGGTCACAAGTTCTAGAAAGAACGTCAACTTTGGTGGCCGTTAAAATTTGGTGTCGAAAGTTTGACACTGAACCGGCTTAAAATTTAACGCGCTTGTTCAATTTAGATGCTATGAAGCTGGTGTTTATAGTGGGAATTATTGTGTTTGATGGTTGGTTACTTAGATTGAAGTTTATTTATTTTGTTCAAAAGATCAAAAAACACCTTAAATGCAGTTAATTAAACGCTTAGGCTAAGGTAAAATGTGATGAAAATGAGTGTGCGTTCGCATATTTATGTAAACCTACTGTATGTGAGTCTGAATACTCTATTCTTAACGCGTATTTGAATATAGACGGTAGGTATCTAATATTTATTTACACAAAACTATTCTAAATTTATCTAAACACAACGCAATTAGACATTTCCAATATTAATTACTTTTGCCAATGCAAATATTATGGTTCCATATACGATATTAATTAATTCTGTAAAAGACGATCCCCCTTGAAACTGAACGCAAATAACGTAGTAATATAACCTGCCAAATATATTAATATATTCGGTTGAAATGTAGATTATACAAGGAGCAATGTATTAGTCAGTTGGAACGTTGTTCAAACAGATTTGCAAACAAATGGATTCATGGCAACTAAGAGAAACTAATTCTGAACTGCCAATAACTGCTCAAATGTATGATCCGGCGTGCATATGAATTAGGTTAGATTTACAGAGCTTACAAACTTTGACACATTGAAAGTATGCATACATTATTTTATAGTCCTCTGAAATGTTGTCAGTATCTTATTTTCGGATATGGTCCTATCTTACGTTTTGATACTGTTTTAGCATCTATAAAAGCATCATATAAAAGTACCTAAAACAATCCGCCCTGTATAAAAATGAATAAAGAAAATGAATTGATATTATACTCTCTAATGAATACACATTAGAGAGTATAATATCAATTGGCAAAAATTGCAGGTATATAATATATCCCTCTGAAAGTAAGCCATCAGAAAACATGTTTTGAATGGAAAACAATTCTGTAAAACAAGCCATTACCATTGAACCAAACGTTTGCCAAAATAAAACAGTTGAAATGAATATTTCTTTCCACTATTTATTCTGGCCACTATCTTGATAACGCAAAACTTTACCCCATAAACTACGCTGCCAAAAGAAATTCAATAACATTTAAGTGCCATAAGACGTTCTCAAAACTTTCTTATCTATAAAATTACCACGATTAAACTGCTATTGAAAGTTGAAAAAATAAAGAACACTTTCATGAGGATCCTCCAATAAGTCCCCGAGTAATGAAAAAGCTGTCAGTGTTTAATTAGCTACCCTTTCGAACTCTTAAAACTTGTGGAGTGTGCTGTGAATACAAATATTTTTGAAAAGAAAAATGTATCTGAGGGGCACTCGACAGTTCTCTCTTTGGGTGCTAAGTGCAACTTGAAAGTTTATCTTATTTATTTCCAACTGATTAACTATTTAAAGGATTCATATATTCACGAGTTAGGTAAACAAAAAGTATATTCTGTTAGTATTATTTTTATAAAAATTAAAAATATTCTATCTAATAATATAAAAACACAATAAAACTAAACAAAAAATCCCACAAATACCACACACAAAAGAGTGATAACCTGGAATTACCATTTATAAGAACTCTATACGGTAAGAGAAACTTAAGATTTGAGGGAGCACAATTGTACAATAGCTTGCCTAAAGCAATTAAAGAATCCTCATCAATTACTATTTTTAAAAATAAGTTAAAGACATACTTAACTAATTTCGATAGCTGATTGTGTTATACTAACTGCAAAATTGTTATTTCTCATATGTGTGATCATTGTATTGTTCTTGTTTATTTTATGAGATAAATAAAGTTTTTTAAACCGAATATTCTATTATGCTACCATTAACATTAACTTTAGATTATAATTATATATTTTTTCCCCGAAATCCCACAGGAACGGGAACTACACGGACGGAAATGAAATAGTCAAGCATGATATAAATCCAAAATTTAGTCATCAATGTAAAGAAATTAATAATTAAATAGTTTTATAAAATTTCAAGAGCATTTGGCTGACAGACAGCTTATGCAAGGGGAAACTTTTGTTGATGAACAAGACTTAAAAGTTTCTCGGGAAGTTTATTTGAAAGTCTTAAGTTATAAATGAAATCAATAATTTGAAAACAACAACAGAGACATTCAACACTTATCTGTCACTATATTTTGTCACTAGAAATTAATTTTAAGATAGAAAACTGTAGGTATTTCCATGTATTTGCTATACTAGCTGCGACCTTCGGTTCCACCCGCGTGGCTCGGCTCCTGTTGGTCTTAGCGTGATGATGTCTTAGACTATAGCCTTCCTCGATAAATGGACTATCTAACACCGAAATAATTTTTCAAAACGGACCTGAGTACTAACACCGAAATAATTTTTCAAAACGGACCTGAGTAAGTAGTAGTTCCTGAGACTAGGACGTTGAAACAAACAAACTCTTCAGCTTTATACGATTAGTCTAGATCAGCTTCTATGGACTTTTCAACGAATTTTAAACTCAATTTACGCACACGAATAAATCGAGCTAAAAAGCCGTTAAAAAATTACTTTCACAATGTACTAATCTTATTGTGTCTATGTGGTTTCTACTTTCGTACAAACCGAACTTCTGTAGTTATTCGAGCCCTCTGAAGTTCCTAATATGTGCCGAAATACGATGCTGTTCAAGTCTAATCACTGGCTTAAACCGCAATGATTTAGGTACCTAATAAATGATTTTCTTTCTTTCTTTCTTTCAAATACTAGAATAGTGTATGTAATAAAACTGTTCCTACCTGCACTATACTGGGAAACACATTACTTTTTCTCTAATAATTTTACGCTCACTCCAATTAGGCTACAAGCCAAATGCACCGAATATCAAAATATGACGTCATCGTTTCCACACGGCTTTAAACTCAAAACTTCCTCACACTCACATTTAAGGCTGGTTTACACTTTGATTAGTGTGAGTGCAGGTGATTAGTGCGAGTGCAGGTGTGTAGTGCGAGTAGTGTCCAATTCAACTGCGAGTGCAGGTGATTAGTGCGAGTGCAGGTGAGTAGTGCGAGTAGTGTCCAATTCGCGACGCTACACACTACGCTAAACACTAAACACTCCTGTCCAGACGTGTTTAGGCAGGCACACTGCGAGTGAGGGGGAAGGGAGGGCGCGCGGGGCGTGCCTACTCGCAGTTCACTCGCAAAAAAATAGAACACGCTTCTATTCACTTTACTACACAGCCTACTAATCACTTGCACTAAACAGTCGCTGTCCACACCTAGTCACTAATCACCTGCACTAATCACCTGCACTCGCACTAATCAAAGTGTAAACCAGCCATTAAGTACCATGATCCATTCTTGTAACAACTTAAATCTTACCCAATTAATATCACCAGGGCAATCTAAACTTTGCGCATCTTCCAACTCGGAGAAAAAACGTGCCAAATAAATTAATGCGGAATTAAGCAAATGAATCTCTCCATCCCTCTGTTTTCGTCGAGAAATCTTAATTAAGACGGTGATGTATACCCGCCTTTGCGTTTTATAGTCATTTGGGTAATTATCATAGTTATAAGACAGAGAATTCTCACTAATAGTTCGAGAATTTTATCAGGGAAATAGATTACGCGGCATGACCTGGATCCTTATCCAGATCACTTTAGTTTCACTTTTCCAAAAACAGAGAACATTATATTATGTGCTAATAACAGACCAGTCAGAGTAAACAAATGTTCTCAGTTAGTGCTGAAAGCAGTAAGTACAGGCATTGTCTAATATCTAATATAACTATATAAAGGCGAAAGTTTGTAAGGATGTATGGATGTATGGATGTATGGATGTATGGATGTATGGATGTTTGTTACTCTTTCACGTAAAAACTACTGAACCGATTACAATGAAATTTAGCACACATAATATAGAGGGTAACTTGGATTAACACATAGGATAGTTTTTATCCCGGAAATCCCACGGGAACGGGAACTATGCGGGTTTTCCTTTGCAAACGCGGGCGAAGGCGCGGGCGGAAATCTAGTTATTAAATAATGCACAAACATTTTAAAGAAACTTTATTTTTTTATATTGGTATATAAAAAATGAAAGTTTCTTTGATAATCACACTTTTATAAAATCTTAATAGCATTACCTTAGAGTGTTCCTTATATCTACCCATATCTAAACCATTCCATTAACCATTAACTAATATAACTACGTACTTCATCATACTTATATTATATCTCAATAGTTGTTACCTACATGATATATGTACATAATATTCAAAGCATTATACAGGGTGTCCCAAAAAGTAGTGATGAACGGAAGCTGGGAGGTAGAGGACCTAAAGGGCTATCCGAATCACCCCCATGTATGTTATGCGATTTTTCGTATTTTCGGAGTTATGACGTTTTTTTCAATTTTTCACCTATCGCCGAGTACGGTGATATTTTCACTCATGGTGACGTCAATTATTGCGGAAGGTGCTTGATTTTTTTTGTGTGCTAAGCTGAAAGATAGGCCAATTCAGTATGGTAACATTTACTATCGTTAGATCTTTGAATGGAATAAAAAAAAGAATTAAAATGCCAAGAAAGATAAAATTACCCAGTATGTTCTCCACTTCAAGGGCCCGTAAAAAAATAAAATCACATAAAAAAAGTTTTCCATTTGGCTTTTAAAAACTTGCTCTATCTATCAGGTAGCTACCCTGAAAATTTCATTTTATTATTCAGAAGGCTTCAATCGAAAAATTGAAATCTAAATGAGGTAAGTGCAAAAATTGAATTAACATGATGATTAATAAAAACAAATTAAAACCAATAACAAGGTGTTTAATTACCAGAAATTTTTAAAATGACCCCGCTATTGCTCAGTGCAAGTGCGACATCACCGTAAAAAGTTGTCTTTTAAATGTCTGAATGCCCTTTTATCATTTTTAATGGTTTCTTCTGCTACTATGAATTTCCAGGTTATTTCGTTCAAATTGTGGCAGTCTCTCGTCTTTGTAGTATCCCCACGGAAAAAAATCAATAGGGTTTATGTCCGGGGACCGTCGAGGCCAGGCTAAAGGGCAAAGATACCCTGAAAGATGGATTGGTCGTTGCAGCCTGCGCATGCGCTGGTGACGCCTGCCTTAAAGCCTGGCCTGCACGGTCCCTCGACCTAAACCCCATTGATTTGTTTCAATGGGGATACTAAAAAGACCTCGGCTACTTGAGAAAATGCTACAATTTGGACGAAATAACCCGGAAATTCATAGTAGCAGAAGAAACCATTAAAAATGATAAAAGGGCATTCAGACATTTAAAAGACAACTTTTTACGGTGATGTCGCACTTGCATTGAGCAACAGCGGGGTTATTTTAAAAATTTCTGGTAATTAAACACCTATTTATGGGTTTTAATTTGGTTTTAATGATCATCATGTTAATAAAATTTTTGCACTTACCACATTTAGATTTCAATTTTTCGATTGAAGCCTTCTGAATAATAAAATGAAATTTTTAGGGTAGCTACCTGATAGATAGAGCGAGTTTTTAAAAGCCAAATGGAAAACTTTTTTTATGTAATTTTATTTTTTTATGGGCCCTTGAAGTTGTGAACATACTGGGTAATTTTATCTTTCTTGGCATTTAATTCTTTTTTTATTCCATTCGAAGATCTAACGATAGTAAATGTTACCATACTGAATTGGCCTATCTTTCAGCTTACCACACAAAAAAAAAATCAAGCATCTAGCGCAATAAGTCACGTCACCATAAATAAAAATCTCATCGTACTCAGCGATAGATGAAAAATTGAAAAAAATGTCATAACTCCGAAAATACGAAAAATCGCATAACATACATGGGGGTGATTCGGATAGCTCTCTAGGTCCTCTACCTCCCAGCTTCCGTTCATCACTACTTTTTGGGACACCCTGTATAACTAACTAGCTTACCACCCGCGGCTTCGCCCGCTATTTCTAAAACCTAATAAATGATATACCAAAACCTTCCTCTTAAATTACTCTATCCAATAAAAAAATCCGCATCAAAATCCATTGCGTAGTTTTAAAGATTAAAGCATACATATCCAAACCATTGCATTAATACAAAAGGACATAGGTACAGAGAAAGCGACTTTGTTTTATACGATGTATAGTGATTTAACTTCTCTATTTCACTATTTATTCACATTTAATCCGTGTTAGAAATCAGAAGAACAGCGGAAAAGCAGCCTTTGAAAGCCATTACCTAACAACACGAATGCTTTCATAAGAACTTCTTAGAATTCGTTTGAATCGATGCAGTCACGCTTTTTATGATAAATCGTCCACTCAATGGATGGTCTGTTATGAATTACTTTTTCTCGTTTATACTGCGAAGAAATAAAATGTTAAAATACAATGCATTTTTGTAATAAGCTTTTAGTTATGTAGGTATGCATGTTTAGTGTAATCTAATTTTTCAGGGGTGTGTCAATTCACAATAAATCATATGCGTCACGAGAGAAAATTTCATTGAATTATTAAAAGAATACAATAATAAATCATTTAGCGTCCTACTTTATCAAATACTTACTTTAAATACTTCCATCACCTTCACCTTAGCGTAAGCTAAAGCTTGCTAATACATACACTAAGACCTTCACCCCGTGCGTCGAGTCATGTTTTCTTAACAAAAAACAACATGCAAAATATGATAATTTACATTACATTATCTCTTATATATAAAATTCTCGTGTCACAATGTTAGTCTGCATACTCCTCCGAAACGGGTGGACCGATTCTCATGAAATTTTCTGTGCATATTGGGTAAGTCTGAGAATCGGCCAACATCTATTTTTCATATGTACCACGGGCGAAGCCGGGGCGGACCGCTAGTACTCTATCTAAATGTAAACAAATTATTATATAGCTACTGAAAGACATTACTCAGGTCCAGCTTGTACAAATACAATGAAATAGAGAGACACACATAAAATCACATTGCAATAAATAAAATAGAACAACGCAAAGTCAATCAAAAAGACCCACATAATATCATATGAACAATAAGGAAAACACTTTCAGAATTCCCAATACGTTTATAACATAATATTATAGGGTCCGTTCGACCCAAGGGCAAAAACATGCCATACTAAACCTTCAAACTAGATATTACAAATTATTTTCTTACCTCCTACTTCAAATAAAACTTTTTTTGTAAACGTTTCATGCAGTGAATTTTGAGAAGATTGTACGTAACGGTGCATTGACATCAAACGAGCGAATGCTAATTTTAAACCCACTATGTCAAATTCTTTTACTGTAAACAGGCGTAGAGCATTCGCTAAAGTAAAAGATTCTTACAATGTTCTAATACTGAACAACATACTGAATGCGAGTTTTCGATTACATTAAAAGACAACGGAAGAATGCTCTTGCTCTAGCTCTATGTTCATTTGTTTGCTAAATTAGTACACCAATTTTTGCGTCAACCGTCAGTAAAAATTTTATATTACTTTTTAGTCCTTCAAACTAAACATTACAAATCATTTATCTTTTATTTCTATAGAATTTATTTGGTAAACTTTTTATGCAGTCAAAACAATTTAAACTAAGTTTAAATTAAGTTAAAGACCGTAATCTGTTTGTGACAGTTCAACATTAACTGACAAGTTGAAACATAAATCTAAAGATAGCCATACAAAAGCAATAAGCAATATTCGGTTATAATTATAATCGACTATAAAGCTCTAGTTATTTACTACTATCAGTAGTAATTTCTTATTTTGACATGCAATAGTAACATATTCTAAAAACATTAAGTACTTTAAAACTGAGAAGAAACAAAAAGGTAAATAAATTATATTTCTTAGGGCCGATTTTTCAATGCTTGGATACAACTTATCTGTTCAATAAAGTATTACACGATAATATTAAAATGTCACGTAAACTGTCAAATACGGGCAATTAGAATACGTTTTTAAAATAGTAGTTTTATACATTATTCGACGAATAAGTTTTATCCAAGCATTGAAAAATCGGCCCTTAATGTATGTACTGTGGAGCTTCCCTTATTTGAGCTTTCATTGAAATATACTAGAAGTATATAACTAAAGATATAACTAAATATTAGATAAGACTTCTTCTGATACATGAATATTATTGCATACTTAGATAAATATTTTGACAGATTTTAACAAAGAACTTCCTTCCTTCATAATACCTTAAATTTAAAGTTACATTTTACTACATTGTACCTATGTCAATAAATTCCATACACGCGATTCAATTTCGTTAGTAGACTTTAAACTTTCGTAATAAACTTTAAAATCCTTTAATAAACTTTAAAATCGTTCGCAAACTTAATAATCTTTCCGTGAGTAATAAAAGTGAAGTGGCTTTGTTAGTTTTTTCTTAAACTGCGATATTAATCCAGTATATGAAACGAGTTGTTAAAATTTTATTGTTTTGATCATGTTTTACGGTGACATAAAGTATAAGTGTTCATAGTGATAGCAAAATAAGAGCACTAAACTTAGTTTAATTAGGTACTAGCTGATGTCTGCGGCTAGGCTGGCGTGGTTATAGAAAAACGCATGGAATTTACAATATGTTTCACTACGGTAAGACCATAATTGGCTTCAAGTAGGCTGGATCAATTTTTAACGAGTGGATATTGCAATTAATTAATATTAATAAAATAATTTGGAAAATCCAAAAGTGCACGCCTCATATTTTTTTTTAAATAAATATTTATTAATTATTATTTTTGTTTATTTAATAACAATTAAACCACATCGAATCAGACCCTGAAAAATGAAAGGGTTCTATTCCTGAGCATACTCAAGCGTAAGAGAAAAAAAAAGACTCGATTAGTAAAGTATTTCGGTCGCTATCGTGTTAACAAGAAAAAGGATCCGCACATACAGACACACGGACGTCCAAGACAGAACTTTTTTAAACTGTTTTTTAACTAGTTTAAATAACAAAAATGACATCAAAAATATCATGAACGTTAAAAATAGTGTTTTTTCTTAATATGTGTGTGTATGTATTATCTTACAAGTGCAATGTATGATACATAAAGACATTTTAAGTTTGAAAAATCAGATGTTTTGCGCGAAGTGACAGTAGTACCCACCTCAACGCTTCGCTTATGAGGCGTGCAATAAATGCATTGGTGAAAACTAGATGCTTATTGCGTTTTGTTCTGCTTTTTATTGAATATTGTTATTTATTTTGCATTATTTCTAGAAGCAGTCTACAATCGGTAGAGACACCGTTGAATATACAAAAAAAATATCGGAAGATATTTTTTGAAGTGAATTAAAAAATAAGCTCAGCAGAATATAATGTGGTTAAAGGATATTGAAACTTATGAAGTGCTTGCAATGTTTTATACAGATAAAGTTTCTGAACGCATCGATCAAAGATACTGTTCAAAGTTTCATTATGCAAATATTATAGCGAAATATTTTCTGAATCGAGTAATGAAAGTGATTCTTTTGGAAGTGAAAGTTAAGAGTAAAATTCATGTCGCATCATGGCAATACCATCTAGTCATGGAGTAAGACGACGATTTTGGTAAAGTCTATTTCAAGAAAGAAGTCCCGCGGACAATTATTATGGAACTAATTTAACAGATGGGGAGATCGGCCAATACATTACAATATATATCAATTTTTTTTTATCTAAATATTCGACTCGTAGTAGTTTATAAAATGAAATTAAATGAACGATACAGTATTTCCCCCACAGATTTCCCCACATTTAACCTTGCCAACATTATTACGCGCGCATACAGCGCTGCGTCTGCGGGACTTCTTTCTTGAGATGGACTTTATCTTTGAATCTTGCCAAAGAAGTTTCACTTACGTACGATTTGCGTGTGATTGGCACACACGCTCTTTCTATTATCATCTGTATTGTAAGATAATAAAGGGTTTAAAAAAGGCTCAAATTATAACTAACTTCAATCTATTAGAGCGTGTATAAATATTATAGCGTGAGCGTGTAGTGATACCGATGTTTGTATCTTATAGAAGTAAGATGTGGCATATAAGTTTATTTTGACTCTTACAGTAGGAATTAGCAATTTTTATGGAATAGTAATTTCACATAAATTTTGCAATATGCTATACCTAGCCATTTTGTTTATCTACTGTTAAAATGAGGCTCAAATCACATAAAGAAAAACAATCAAAAACATAAACAATCCAAAAATATACTTTCCAATTTTTTTCTACTGAAACACAATCTAAAGAATTGTAAACGCCAATAATAATTTATGTTACAATACGTCACACAACTCTAAACACGATTCATCTTAAAAAAATCTTATCCCCAGCTATAAATTTAAACCTATCATTTCCTTAAATCCATATCTTTGAAATTTTACACCAACTGTTCAAAGTTGGAAGCAAATTCGCGATATTAAACCGACATTCCTCGAGACGAAATATTATATCCGAGCTTTCAGCCGTTCAGTTTTAAGAGAACCAATGATTTATTGCGAAAGCAATAACGTGAATAGATATTTTTCGTACAATTTATATCTTAAGTTTTTAAGAGTTAACGTTTTAATAGCGCAATTTATGGTTTTGGTTTCACATTGTATTGTAAACAACGGGACCTAGAATCTTATTATTATGTTAATGTTTGAGTGTAATGACCCCGAATTTCTTCGTTCACTCTATGTTAGGGATTAATCAAGGGTAACTTATACTTTTAAAAAAATATTAGATATCGTCTCAACATAACAGCAAATTTTTTTTTCACATTTACCAGAATATATGATTCACGGCTAACTTCGTAATAGCAATTTAAAACTACACCATACATATTATAACATCAATTAAATCAACTTAAGCGCTTGCAGAAAACGTTGTTTACTACTTTTTAAAAGTATGTTAGTATCAGATTAATATATGAATTTTCATGATTATTAGTTTCAGCAGAGATTCATCATCATCATCATCATCATTAACAGCCCATGTTTGTCCACTGCTGGACATAGCCTCAGCAGAGATTAACAATAAACATTCAAAATTTCACAAGATTTATTTCACCGAGATTCATTTTATTTAAATACTTCACCATTCTTGGAAACAACATGAAACTGCCTCTATTTTCTCCTTAAACACAAACTTATCTGTTTCTCTTAACGTCTGGGAATGATAGCAAGTATCAATTTTAGTTGCTAAGTCCACAGACGTTATTGTCTGAACGATTAAACTTCTATAGAACTATGAAACTTTTTATGGGCCGAGTTATGATCACTAAGTACCAATTAGATATTATTCTGATAGCTCTCTTATTTCAATGACTTAAACTTGTAAATTGTATGAAACTTTAATATATTTTATTCGAAAATGATACTGGCCTCCGCTCTTCCACTCATCGTGCGAAACACTATATTTGATGCTGACCTTCTGTGGTGGTGTGGTACCTTCCCCGGTGCAAGCTGGCCAAATTCGTTCCGAAGTATCTATACATAATATAATTTAATCGAAGGAAAATCAAAACCGTACATTGAATCACTTAATGAAGAAATGGAGTAATTTACCGAAGCCAAAAATATTATTTTTAGAATTTTCGTCTCTATGTCCTAAACCCAATAATTATTGCATGGATTTAGTTCAAATTTTGCATGAAAATTACTAACAGGTCAGGTAGGTAAGTTATTTATAATCACGCTAAGACCAATAGGAGCGGAGCAATACGGGTAAAATACTCGATACTTAAAAGTGAGAACAAAGGGTATCCTATCTAGTTAATATCGTCTCATTAAGAATGTGCAAGGAACAAATTTTCTACAGACTGTGTTATTATGTTTATTTATGTTACTTTATTAACATAAAAGCATCGGAAACTATCAATCAGGCCCAGATTTAATATGTACTTGTGATCGACGTTCACGCGAGAATCGTATAATCTTTTGGTAATTTATAAAACACGATATTTAATATAAAATTACAATTATTTCAGTATAATGATCTATACGATTTTTCCTAAATAGTTTTATAATAATGTATTGGTAATGAATTTCTATAATTTTCTCTTAATTCGAAATTGGTACTCGTTCCATAAAACAATGTGCATTATAATTTTCATTTGTATTTTATTCCTACCCACGATAATGGATTCGTAATACATCATTAATTAACTATTTGATTAATTCATTATGCACTGAAATGTTCTGTTAGTTTAATATCGCTTTTTCTCTGCATATAAATTATGTAACAGAGGAACTTTATATTCTTCCATTTCATGCATTCAACTTGGTTTATATAGCATTGAAGTGAATAAGCTAAGGCTTCTATAAACATTTTAAATGTGGGTATCAAGGTTTAACAGACCGTTATTTTTTCCTTATGAATTTGTCCGTTGTTTCTCCTCTCAATTGCTTTGACTATAAATAATAACTACTTTACTATTAAACAAAACGCTGCGTCGTGTCGTTGTCTTGTCGTAGTCGTATCGTATAAAGCGTGAACGATAAGGCGGTTCCATCAATCAGAGCGCTGGCCGCAGACCTCAGGATGGGGATGTCACGTGTTTTTGTAAGCTCTTGCTGGCTCTATCATTGGTAATTGCCTGTTATAATTTGTTCAGGAACAATAGGTACATATAAAATATTGTTTTTTAAACGATTAACTTATTTTTTTACATACAAGGGATAAATACAATGTTCAGGATGATTATGTTATAAATATAACTCAACAGAAATCGGGATATTATTTATCGTACCTATATTCTCTGGTGCAAAACAAGGGGCAAACCTAGAATTCACTATAGAAAATGTAATGCTAAAAGTAAACGAAAAAAAAACTTTGAAATTGATATCTTAATTTACATACTTAGTAGAGTAGGACAAAATGTGTCTGACTGAATTAATGACAATATTCATACAGACAATGAGGTGTTTGATTGCTTATTCCACGTGCAATATATCAATTATAGTCACTAAGGAAGTTCGTGATACCTTTACCGTAAATCTTTAACGCGTATAAAACTTTTTGAGCTCCGAAGTCGGTTCCATTTATCTAGCGAACTCCAGGTTTTTGCTAAAAGCCGATGGGCTACGAAGAAAAATGGTGAATCAGTTGTGGACATTTGAAAACGTTACAGTTTTCCAACGAATGGATGACTAGCCGGCGTTGTTCCTGAATTCAGTGGAAAAGTTCGCTTAAATCGAGTTCGGAAAATTTTGGTTAAAATTTAGCAGAATATTACGTGTTGGATTTGATGCGTTGAGCTGAGAATTCGTTTGGTATTCCGGCTTAGTCGGATGTAATCAGAAAATGGTTTGACTCGTTCCCTCTATGTAAAGAGATTCGTTATCTGTGCATTTGCTTAATAACTTCTTGATTTTTATCAGGCGCTCTTTGAAGGATGAATTTTATTGAAATGAGATGAGATTATTTAAATATGGATCGTGTGTGCACACATTTTAAATTAGTTTCATATGTAATTAGGCAAGCAATGCATATCCGTTTCTTTCTTCATCGAAGTCTTAAGTTACTTTTCTATCGCACTGAAATTAAGCCAAAACAAGCTAATACCTAATCATTAACTGTACTTATAAATATGACCATAAATAGTTACAACAGTTACAGCATAAATTATAAACTATTTATCATAATTTAGCAAATGAAGAGAGTCTAGGTCGTTAAAAGAGCTGTGATCATCCGATACTTAAAAGCTGTGTCACGTCACACTAAATTCAATATGGCGCACTCTAGGACATAATTCTTACTTTTGAGGACAAACTTTTCGTAGCCGACTTTCAGAATTTAGATATGTTTAATATTACGTATATAATATACTAGCTTTCCACCCGCGGCTTCGCCCGCGTTTTCAAAGAAGAACCCGCATAGTTCCCGTTCCCGTGGGATTTCCGAGATAAAACCTATCCTATGTGTTAATCCAAGTTACCCTCTATATATGTGCTAAATTTCATTGTAATCGGTTCAGTAGTATTTGCGTGAAAGAGTAACAAACATCCATACATCCATACATCCGTACAAACTTTCGCCTTTATAATATATATTAGATATATATTAGATTAGATATTAGATATTAGATTAGTAGGAAATGCAAACTTCTTCTTTAACTCATGTAAATGTATATATGAAATTAAACGAACTTGCGTAAAGTGCAGTACATACTATACTAATATTGTACGCCGCGGCCGTAGAGGTTTTGAGTACCAAATGACAGTAAACTAAACGTAGAAAAGATAGGTTGATATTCATTATAAGATCGCTATCATCATCTTATGCTATACTAGAGTTACACAACATGCACTTGATATATAGTGCTTTCGAAAGGCTATATATATCAAGAAGCAGACAGAAGGAATAAACGACCACATTGGCAGGGTTTCCAGCGTGATTCCCCGTCTATACCGAACTGAATACTTGATAACGTTATTGAATTATTAATGTAACATCCTAGAACTTTCGATGCACAGCTAGAATAACATAATTTTATATTCCTCTACAATTTTAATACAGCGGTGATACTATGAAATACTTTCTGATACGTAGGGAAATTTATCGACGTTTTTTAGTCGCATTCAGTTCATTGGTCTTGTAATTAGTCTTGGTTAGTTCTATTTGAAGTTGATCTCGGTTGCCGATAGACTGAGACAGAAAACATTGATTAGTCGTAATATATGTTAATGCTTTTTTTAAAACTAAGGGGTAGCTTAACACCATGTTTGATTTACATTTCTTTCATTCGAATAATATGTAGCAATTGCAATTGTTATCAAGTTACCGTATTATCTATTTCAAAATATTATGTTTAAATATTATTTTTTATATCTAGTGTCTGTTTCATAATATGCATATTAATAATTTTTATTTTTTCAGATCACCTGGCTTGAAGGACTGGCGAGTGATGACATCGCCCTTTTTATGCATTGTACTTTTCTTAATTCAACATTTACAATAGTAAGTAAATCAAATAAATAGTATTTATAACTATTTATACTTTATAACTATTGTTTACGGTTAACTGTCCACTAAGTTACTTTATTTCTATTCCACCTACCCCATCCCAAACTTTATATACGATTTTGTAACTTTTTATATAAATATTGGCAATAAAAGACACTCTGTATCGATAACTTTAGTTACAAACACGTTTTGAGGATAAAATAATTCGACTCAATATTTCCGAAGCTTGGTTCGAACAATTACCAGGGATCCCGGGCAGAGTCGGAAATAATACGTTTCTAATAACGTGTTCCGTGTTTCGATATTACGTATTGAGTCTTTGAATTGCTTTTAACAGGGTTTTTGATATAGTGTCTGGTTTTACACGAGAACATTTGGAAATAAAAGACTTGCGAATAGAACTTTGGTTTGAAAAGATTGCAATGAAACAAATGAAGTTTTAGGTACAGTGGTGTATCGAAAATTACTTAAACATATTTTATTTGAACAGGATCTTGAACCAGAGACTTCAAATGTGCTGACTAACCCTGAAATAATTTTTAAAATCGGACCAGTAGTTCCTGAGATTTGCACGCTCAAACAAACAAATAAACAAGCTCTTCAGCTTTATAATATTAAGTAAATAGATTAGTATAATTCCTTTTCGTTCCAGATCCAATATTTCCTAGAAATAATCTTACATTAATTAGAGCTAAGTATGGAGCTGAGAATAGTGAGACAAATTACTATGAAATGTATAAAAGAATTTCGATTAATAATCTTCATTCCCTAGAATGACAGTCAAATAGCCGCATGTCGCTTGATACAAAATGAAATTGATTAAAAGAAACGGTGGGAGCGCTAAAGCAATTTAAGCCGAAACCAAACCGAACATACCGCAGCCTTAAATCAAACCGAAACTTTGTCGGCTCGAATTCGTGGAATATACATTCTGTAACAAATTATTTGTAAAGAAATTGGGGCTCCTGTTTATGGCCCCTGATTCTTGTGTACATCTTACTCCGGACACAATTTGTTTCAACAAACTATGCGAAAAATGGAATTGAAATGGGACACGTGATGAGAACCATTCGTACAGGGACTGCTTCTATAATTTTCCGAGAAATAGTATGCATGTTTATAAATATTAAAGGTAAAACGGTATATACACTGGAAAATATAAATTTCTCTTTACTAGGTTGTTTAATTAGTTGCAATTGCTGTAAACAAATGTATTATGACCGCTTTTACATTAGCACCTTTCCGTTTTAATTACATTTCGGGTTTCCAAAATTTAAAATCCGTCCCTGGCAAGAGCCCAACAAAATAAACAAACCAATAAATTCCAGCAACAACAGAATACTTGCTACAAATTTTCGGAATATTGAATTTTCCCCTGTCCCTTTCTAATTAGCCGTGTGAAAGCAAGACAAACTGAATTACACAGATTATGCAAGCCGTGATCGCTCGGAACTATCTTCATTTTCAATTTCAATATATCTCTGTGATTGAAAAGAATTCAATTACGGTTTCATCTCCAATATCAGAGCACGTAACCGAGTTATTTTTTTCGTGCGGAAGCTTCTATTAAGATTGGATTGATTGAGATATTATTATTGATCATGATTTACACTTTTTAGTTCTCTGTGATGTAGGGTAACGGCACCAGTGGTCAGCCTCATAACAGCTTTTTGAAGTTTTGACAATTGCCATTTCTACAACAATCGTCGAATAAAAAAACGTACAACATGTATGGATTTATTGTTTATTGTAGTTTCGAATCAGCGTTAATCAAAAACAATAATTTTCTTAGTAAAATATATAATTAATTTTAAACAAAAAATGGCACAGTGTCCCAGTGAACAGCCTCTAAAAACCAATAAACAGCCTTGTTGAACCCAGTGTTCAGCCTTTAGTAAGTATAACTAATTATGAGATCAAAATAAACAATGTTATATCAAAATCAACTATATTAATCACATTTTTATAGCAACGATTCACTTAGCACAAAAAAATGTATATCGCACATAATACAAATATTTTTTTAAACATACTATTACAATCTCTTTGTGTCTTCTTATTTTCTAGGAACTTCTTATTATTTATCATAAAAATAACAATAATTCTTTTAAAAAAAATCAGCGATATTAGTTTATAATATGTCCTATTGATGTATCTATAATCCACAATATATATAATTATAATCAACTACAGGAGGATCTCTTTCGGAGGATTTCTCTGGAGGATACTGTTGTCTTGGCGGCATTTTTAGCTAGAAAAAAAGGGAACAATAATAACTTTTGGATATGAATACACATAATACCATTATTTCAGGTAAAACTTAACTAACATGAAGTATTACTTATAGATTTAAACACAAACATTCGCATTTATACTTAAAATATTATTTCAATAACATCGTGGCTGAACACTGGATCATTGAGACCCAGTGGTCAGCCGCTTGAAAAAATATTTTGAAATGCGGCTGACCACTGGGTTTTCTAACAATTAGGAATAATCCCAGTAATCAGCCCCAGGGGCTGTCCATTGGATCTTTCATAAAAAATCAGTATCCAATGGTCAGCCCCTCAAATTTTTAAGTAAAAAAACAATATTTTTTATCAAATTTCATAAAATTAAATGCTATAAGTAATCTATAAATTTAGTATCTATAAAACACAATCACATTTCATACTAAAATATGTTATTTCTCACCTTTCAAAAGAGCACCACGTGAAACAAAAAATATTGCAGACATGACACTTCTGCTCTTGTCGGCGGACAGCACCTGTACGAACGTGTTTACTTCTCTCCCCTGACCCCCTGCTGCTCCTTTCGCGTGATGCATGAACCAATAACGAAACAGAGCTTCTATTTAAGTGCGCGTGATTTGGTTATTTTGATTACAGCGATATTTATGGCCAATAAACAACGCAATAGGCTGATCACTGGTGCCTGGCTGACCACTGGTGCCGTTACCCTAAGTATTTAATTTTGCGTCGAATTTAATAAATCGCTTAACTTCTTACGATCTATTGGTCACCATGATGTGTATGTTATTATCAGGGATACGAGACCTTTTAAAAAGTACTAAAATTCATCGATAATGAAGTTTAGGGAAAACTAATTCTAATACTTATGATAATAACTGAGTTATAATCATACGTAAAAAATGAATGTATTATTTCATTATTGCACCATAACTTCTAAGCGTCCAAGGCTCGCAATTTATAGAGGCTAGCTCATTTTTTTTTAATTAACATCTTATCTTGTTCCTGTAAATTAAACATATTAATGTATAAGGTAATGTAAGGTAGAAGTTAGTTTGTTTGTTTGAATGCCCTAATCTCAGGAACCTTTAAATCGATTTCAAAAAATTATTTCACTGTACTGAATGTGTGCATTGTGCGCTATTATAATATTTAATAGGTATGTACCACGGCTGAAACCGGGGCGGACCGCTTGTATTCTATAATTATGTAGGTGATCAATTATTAGTATCATTTAAAATATTATATGCCACCTAACATAATAATCAGAAATAAGATTAAATGGATTTAACAATTTTATAAATGTTGATTTATTGTAATCTTCTTATCTTCATACTGCAGCAGTGCCACCGGCATCTGCTGAAATAAAACATTTTAAACTATGAAATGTATAATTTTAAAGTTATCCACACACATTTTAAACGAGAGTTTTCAACTATTTTTGTTTCACGTAAGTGTCGATGACCCCGTGCATTCTTGAAATTAGATCTCATGTTTTTATTTGTGAATTAAAATTGTAATTAATTCGCTGTCTTACAACCGGTTTTTAGTTGATTTTCAATTAGATTTTGGTGTTTTCAAAAAGAAAGAAAATATTTCACAGCATTTAAGATGTTCTTGACGTGAAATACTCTATTCAATAACCGGCCAAAAGTTGAAAATAGTATGTGCTATATGCACTAGTAAAATGCCCTAGACTACCTACACCTTTTTCTGTAAAGTAGCAAAGTTTTAATAACAAATAATTTAATTCAATACAAAACTTATCTTGATTCTATTTTCAGCTGACTACACGATAAGGTTACGTTCGAAATCTCTAAAGTACTAAGAACTTTCGGAATTATCAAAACCCTTCAATTTTGCGAAGTTTCGAGTTAGGTAAGCTCGTCACGATTCCAGTACTTCGCGCCAAGGAGAATAATTATTGTAAACCGAAGGACAAATATAAACAAATGGGACATGGACGGAATATTTTATAGTAGCGTTTAGTGGAACATCTATTCTGATTAAACAGGTCATAAAATTAATTATTACTATTTCTGTTACATAATTATTCATTCCAATAATAATGCATTGTTTGCACCAAGTTTGCACTATTCTGTTTAGTGCTCCAAATCAATAATTAATTTATAATTGATTATTCAATTCGATTATATTATAATGCATCATAATTCCTTTCCATCAAGTTCTATAAATAAAACAAAAATACATTACAGAATTAACATCTTAAGATAATACTAATCCTACTAATATTATAAATGCGAAAGTTTGTGAGGATGTGTGTGTGTGTTTGTTACTCTTTCACGCAAATACTACTGAACCAATTACAATGAAATTTAACACACGTATGTATGTAACTTGAATTAACAAATAGGCTAGGTTTTATCCCGGAAGTCCCGAGGGAACTGTAACTATGCGGGTTTTTCTTTGAAAACGCGGGCGAAGCCGCGGGCGGAAAGCTAGTCTTTACATATAAAAACAAAACAAGAATGTTTTGCGAGTACAAAATCGCTGTTCATATATTACATGGAATAGTCCCTAAGTAGAACAAAAGGTCAAAAAGACCCGAAATAATCGACCCTTGATATAATTTAGCCATTCCTAAGATAATTGCCGACCCGGCCATTAAATGGTTGTGTTGTAACCTCACGTTTAGATAAAATTAAAAAAAAAATATACTTTAATGACTGAAAACAAACAAAAGTAATGTTTATGGCACTGTATACTTGTTGTAATGTTTATGTCTCTTATAATATTACTAGCTTTCCGCCCGCGGCTTCGCCCGCGTTTTCAGAGAAAACCCCATATAGTTCCCTTTCCCATGGGATTTCCGGGATAAAACCTATCCTATCTCTCAAGTTGGATCGAACTGCACATGGTGTGCGAATTTTATTATAATCGGTTAAGTGGTTTAGGAGTCCATTGAGGACAAACATTGTGACACGAGATTTATATATATTAAGATGTATAACTTTAATTATTTTGCATATAAATAGGAGGTAAGATATTATAGATATGAGTTATTTTATTATTTTGATTAATTTAAACTAATATTATAAAGCTGTAGAGTTTGTTTGTTAGTTTGAACGCGCTAATCGCTAAAAGGATTTACTGGTTCGATTTGAAAAATTCTTTCGGTGTTGGATAGCGCATTTATCGAGGAAGGCTATCTTAATCTTAATACTATTATAAAGGCGAAAGTTTGTATGGATGTTTGTTACTCTTTCACGTAAAAACTACTGAACCGATTACAATGAAATTTAGCACACATATAGAGGGTAACTTGGATTAACACATAGAATAGGTTTTATCCCGGAAATCCCATGGGAACGGGAACTATGCGGGTTTTCCTTTGAAAACGCGGGCGAAGCCGCGGGCGGAAATCTAGTAGGCTATATAATTATCAGCGGGTAAAGCCGCGGAGCACAGCTATTATACAAAACTGTTGATATTGTATTCATCATGTTGATGCCGAAATATCCTTTTCCATACTACCATAATTTACTAAGATGGATTACGGAATCTTGCTAAACAATATCACATTATACACACAATAAATGATAAATTGTTTGCATAATAACGTTTGTAGACTATGTTTATAATATATCCGGTATTCCCTATGCGGAAGTAATCACAAACCTCGGGATCGGAGGTTGTTATGTCAATTAAATAAGACCGGCAAAACATCGCATTGAAACGTACTGAGGGTTACATATTATCTCTTATATGATACTAGATTTATACCCAAGCTTCGCCTGCACTGTTTTAAAGTTAATTAGTATATACTTCCTTCAAAAACCGATTTTTTTAGTTTCCACAATAATTGATAGTGGAAACAACACAGACAGACGTGGTGGATTACAGTGTATTAGATGAAGTACTGATTTAGCTATGAACAGCTGAAGCAGACTAAAAATTATACAAGTCAAGATATTTATTATTTTATTGTACATTATTTAGTAAGTATAAACTTTTGTTTTGATCTATCACAGCTTGGAATATTTTTAACAGACATAAAAATAATAATACATCCAGTAATGTAAATTCGTATTGAAGCATTAGTATCGTTTAGGGACGATTTTTCAATGATTGGATAAAACTCATCCGTCCAATAAAGTATTACACGATAATATTAAAATGTCACGTAAGCTGTCAAATACGGGCAATTAGAATACGTTTTTAAAATGGTAGTTTTATACATTATTCGTCGAATAAGTTTTATCCAAGCATTGAAAAATCCGCCCTTAGTAAAAATTGTTTTTAAGCTTTGACATAACAATAGTAGTTTCTTAACACATTGGTACTGTGTTTGAACCTTTTCATTCTTAAACCATAATGAAGAATTGTAGAAACATTCTGATTTCACAATTTAAATTAAGACCCCTATTCAGGTACATACTACATAATAAGAGGAACAATTCCAAACATTTCTAGACAACACAGTACAATCCCTTGTCATTTATAGTTCACTAACATGCAAGTCTGACATTATGCAAAACATGTGCAAATGTAGGAATTCTTCAAGTCCCCGGACAGCGCATTATCTCCTGGATAAACTGCTGGGTCAGTGTAAATTGTATGCAATTGTTAGTGAACAAAAACTTTTAACGTTCTGTTTAACGAAGTAAGACAAGAACATACGATATCTTATGACGAATTTTGTTTCGAAGGTTTATCAAAGAAATTTGGTAGAAGAAAGCCTAGTACATTCTAAACCTAGTACATAATAAAAAGCAAATTTTCGTGCATAGTTACTATAGTATACTTCTTATTCACGTTAAAACACTCCGAAATAAGTAGCAGAGCACCGTAGCACACCGTAGACCATTCGTAGCACGGGGGCTACACATGTGAAAGAAAATTTAAAAATAAACTATCAAAATATGTTATTATTTTATTTCATTGTTCAAAAACAAACAATCAATAAGTTTTAATTCAATAGATTCAATAAACTTCATAACAATACCCCATAGTGTGAACACATTCCTCATAGTAAAATTGGATAAAGCAGAATTACGTCTCCAAGAGAACCGCATCTGCCCGCTGCTGGGGATTAACCACATTTATCATTTTGAAAACGCAATTAGCCGCTACAAAGAATATTTAAAATACTGTATATTAAATAGGGTCGTTTGTCTAGTGTTTTATACGGAAGGAGGTCTTGGAAAAAACGAATTTATACTGAGTATAAATCTTTTAATGAAATGTACATTTTTGTGGACTAATATTTATTTTTGTAGAAAATGTACTTCGTATTTCTACTTAGTAAATATCCAATGCATACATAAGAAATATACCTTATGGAACTGTGCTGAAAAAATCATACGATCATGGTTTCTAGAAATTCAAATACATTATTTGACTGTTTGATATTAATAAAGTGCATAAATAAAGATGGTTTCATTTATCTCATTTATCAATATTATTTTCCCTGCTAGGTCTTCACGTGATGAACCTAGTATTAAACTGAAGGTTCTTCTATGGACTATCAGTTCTTAATCTACACTAATATTATAAAGCTGAAGAGTTTGTTTGTTTATTTGTACGCGCTAAACTCGGTAACTAATGTTCCGATTTGAATAATTCTTTCGGTGTTAGATAGCCCATTTATCAAGGAAGGCTATAGGCTATTTATCATCTCGCTAAGACTAACAAGAGCACTGCGGGTAAAACCGCGGAGCACAGCTAGTTACCTATAAAGGTTAAAACTATAACATACTACTACTACATCATGAAGACAAATAAAATAGGTTAAAGTCAGAAACTGTTTGAATATAAATGTGTTGTGTCCCAACACTAAAACTCCCAATACGGTTCACGTAACCACATCAAAGGGTGCTCCTAAGTTAGATAATTAAACGTCAAACGTATCTATTCCAATGTTTGCAATAAAGCGTAATTGCTTTGAGTTATGTAACTCCGTTTTATGTTTGACAACTATTTCAAGAGGTGAGTTTTCATTATCTCGTATATTATTATAGCTTAATATACGTTAGAACCATATTTTTGACCATCTACAATTAAATTACAATAGAATAATATATGTTTTTTGCATTGCATTTTATCGTAGAGACATATTGCACGCCTCATAAGCGAAGCGTTGAGGTGGGTACTACTGTCACTTCGCGCAAAACATCTGATTTTTCAAACTTAAAATGTCTTTATGTATCATACATTGCACTTGTAAGATAATACATACACACACATATTAAGAAAAAACACTATTTTTAACGTTCATGATATTTTTGATGTCATTTTTGTTATTTAAACTAGTTAAAAAACAGTTTAAAAAAGTTCTGTCTTGGACGTCCGTGTGTCTGTATGTGCGGATCCTTTTTCTTGTTAACACGATAGCGACCGAAATACTTTACTAATCGAGTCTTTTTTTTTCTCTTACGCTTGAGTATGCTCAGGAATAGAACCCTTTCATTTTTCAGGGTCTGATTCGATGTGGTTTAATTGTTATTAAATAAACAAAAATAATAATTAATAAATATTTATTAAAAAAAAATTATGAGGCGTGCACTTTTGGATTTTCCAAATTTTTTTTCAAGTATTTCTTCTTATATACAGTTATTTCGAATGTACAATTCAGGTACATAATATGCTAAATGCAGGTGCGTAGAGTGCAAGGAAACGCAGTCTAGATTGAAGAACATTCAATTTGATGGATGGTAATTATAGTATAGCTTCTTTATACATAGATGCAGTGGTTTTAATTGTCTTTAATTTTCTATAAAATACAAAATAGTATTACTAAAGTTTTCACTGAAAAGTTTAAACTGTCATTTTATTCACTCTATAAATACTAATGTTGTGTAGCTCTAATGAAACTAAAATATCATCAAAATTAGTACTAATAATAATTGCAATTCTAAATGAACTCATTGTGCCTCAAACCTTCATAACGCGGTCGAAGCCACCACAATGCTTCTATATATATATATTAAATTTTAAAAGATAATATTTAATAGCATCACTATTATCTATAAACAGCAAACTAAGGGGAAGAAAAAGATTAAAATGCATTTGATAGATAGCGCTAAAAGGATACTCTACATTTTCATAAACACTGGAAAAATTGTGAGTTGGAAACTCGATTACTTAAAATGAGTAAACATACCTCTTATATCATAATAATTAGTTTATATGAACAAGGCAATAGATGCTTCGAAAATATACTATAATATATACAAAATGGTTAAAAATATTTGAAAACAAACATTATTTTTTGAGTCAGCTAATAAATATACTTAGTTCCAGTCTGGCAGAAATATGGATAACCCATTTATTTTTCAAGCATATAAATTAGTGAAATATATAATTTATTTCTCCATAACCCACAAGGGAAAATACTACTTCAGTTTGGTCCCAAACGTTTGAAACTTATAACAATAGGCTCAAATGGCATGAATAAAAACTTTTGTGAACAGTGCCTTTTTAGGGTTCCGTAGCCAAAATGGCAAAAACGGAACCCTTATAGTTTCGTCATGTCCGTCTGTCCGTCTGTCCGTCTGTCCGTCTGTCACAGCCGATTTACTCGGAAACTATAAGTACTACAGTGATGAAATTTGATGGGAATATGTGTTGTATGAACCGCTACAAAAATATGACACTAAATAGTAAAAAAAAGAATTGGGGGTGGGGCCCCCCATACATGTAACTGAGGGATGAAATTTTTTTTTTCGATGTACATACCCGTGTGGGGTATCAATGGAAAGGTCTTTTAAAATGATATAAAGTTTTCTAAAAAACATTTTTCTTAAAGTGAACGGTTTTTGAGATATCAGCTCTCAAAGTCGTAAAAAGTATGTCCCCCCCCCTCTATTTTTATAACTACGGGGTATAAAATTCTAAAAAAAATAGAGGTGATGCATGCTAATTAACTCTTTCAACGATTTTTGGTTTGATCAAAGTATCTCTTATAGTTTTTGAGATAGGTTGATTTAACTGTAATTTATTATATTTGCTGCTACGGAACCCTTTGTGCGCGAGCCCGACTCGCACTTGGCCGGTTTTATTCTTGGTGAGTTCAAAGTATGAGGAATGTGATTATCTGAAAACTAATAGACTTCAGACTTGTATTTTTTCTTTTACTGTTTTAAATCTATACATGTTGTAAATCTATTAAGGTTAAGCAATAAATATAATATGCTATAAAACAACAACGAATTCATTCATCTCAATAAATCATAATTTAAAAAAATTCAACCAATTTCATTTAAAATGCAACATACAAAAGAACTCCAACTAAAAAGCAGGTTGAACTAGTACCGTTTAATAATCTGGACGTTAACACTGTTAAAGAATAATTCCATGTTGTTAACAGCTGAATAGAAAGAGTTGAACCCTAAGGGAAATCATACAATAAATAGGAAATTTTCTCCGCTTGCAAATTCGCTTCAGGCGATACACAACTTGGCTCAAAGGAATGTTATAAAGTGTGTCCGAGACCACATTTTTAGTTATGTAATGATGTACTAGTGTTGACGCGTGGTTTAGCTTTGAATATAGCTTACTTTTTATCCGAGTACTATTTGTATTTGTACTGCTAAGTATGCACTGCTATGTACTATCTCTATTTCATCTGTTTTTACAACCAACTTAAGAATACGAGCTACGATGCTAACTTTTGTCAGGATAATTTATTAAAAATTCTCTTTAAACACAACAATAGATTGAAAAACCACGGGCTATCGATGCAACCCAAAAAAAAGGAATCCAACGCTTCGCGTTTGACAAAATATTGACAAACTCAATTATTGATGAAGCTAAATTCTGTTTGCAATACAGAGGTAGGCGTTCATTGCTCGGGAACGCTTATTAATTTATCACCTTCAAAGCCGATTTCACGAATGAAACAGCCGTCGGACATGACATTTTGTGAGCTAACAACCGATTATTATGCTTTAAATATTGTTTATTTTGTGAATTAGAATCTTCCGATGTAGGACGCATATGTGCGTTATGTAATGCGTTATGTTATTATTAAAATTATTATCAAAACTAGCTGTGACGCGTGTACGACCCGGCTTCACCCGTAGCTACTTACTACCGTACTACTAGTTTGATACAAATATAGTCTATAGCACTCAGGGATCACGTACCTATCCAACGGTGATTTTTCAATTGGTACAGAAGATATTAGCGCGTATATACGAAATACTCTTCATGGTTATGTGAAGATACGTTTCGAATCTCGCCTCTCGACCAAATATTTTACAGAAAAGTAGCTTTTAGCCCACGGCTTAGCCTGCATGCACTTCACGTTATCCTGTGACATTTCCATCCTCTATTTCACACGCATCCGCTTTTTGAAGTGAAAACTTCTTTAGCGGCGTTGAGCACTTTTTCTGTAATGGGTATAAATTCTTAAACTCGCGTCAGGACACGTGACCTGATCGAAAAAGCGTAAGACGGATGGATATCAAACATGCTCAACGTTAATAATCAAGTTTTCACTTCTGCCGGCACTCCCGGAGTGCAACCCGTCTTTTTTTACCAAAACTAGCATTGCAGAGAATCTAGACTATCTGACTACCAAATACGTATTATCAATATTTATTCAGTCTTTCAATCCTGAAAGAATAATAAAGATAGGCAAACAGATAGTCACGTACGCATCTATACTAATATTATAAAGCTGAAGAGTTTGTTTGTTTGTTTGTTTGAACGCGCTAATCTCGGGAACTACTGGTCCGATTTGAAAAATTCTTTTGGTGTTAGATAGCTCATTTATCAAGGAAGGTTATAGGGTATATAATATCATCCCGCTACGACCAACAGGAGTGGAGCCACGGGGGTGAAACCGCGCGGAGCAGCTAGTTTAAATATAGGTGGGGATTGTGACAAATGTATTTCTGGTGCAATTAATATATTTTTCGCTTGTAATATAATATATAGTCTATATGTTATCATGTACGTCCTGCTGTTTACAGTGGCATGTATAATATAAAACCTTGCATAGAAATTCCACTTATATTCCCAAATAAAATGCAGCCTGTAAGTAACAATATCAAAAGCTGACTCTACTAACATTATTGGTTGTTAAATTTTCTACAAAAAAAGGTAATTTTGCAGTCTTACGTGCTCATAGCTGATCGGAGATAAAAAGTTTTACACACAAGTGGTTTCAAGCATGTTTTTCTATTTAACAAAGTTAACATCGCTCCGATCAAGGAACTTCGTTAAGTTGAGTATTTCTATTAGAGATACCTACTCGTTCTTGAGTTTCATTGAAATTTGCAAGAAGATTTTCGTAGAATTTAGATAATTTGACACTTATAACAGTATAAAGGATAACATATCTACATTACTCGTGAATTTGTTCGTATTACGCACTAAATTACGTACTAAAATACGCACTAATATCGTATTGTTTTTAAAATTATATCGTTTTATTATACTACAATTTATAATAACTTCATATTAGATTATGTTTCATTTCCGTCTAAAAATTCAGTCTTTATACCTACAATTTCTTCCAATGATCTATACAACTATCTATACTAATATTATAAAGCTGAAAGGTTTGTTTGTTTGAACGCGCTAATCACAGGAACTACTGGTCCGATTTGAAAAATTATTTCAGTGTTAGATAGCCCATTTATCGAGGAAAAATAAATTTGGAAAAGTAGTACCTAATGACAAAATGTTTACTATTATATTTACGTTTACGAACTTTGAAATAATATTAGTTCTATAATTTAGAATTTATTTACATATTATCACTACATAGTATAAAACAACTAGCTTACCGCCCGCGGCTTCGCCCGCTTTGTCTAAAAGGTTTTAGACAAAGCTGGCGATAAGCTAGTATTAGATAAATATAGAAATGTACACAATATTTTACAACCACTACTATTAAATAGTACGATTTCAAAGACAATCTGCCCAATAAATCAGCAGATTATTATTAATTATGTATAAATAATTTATGAGAGATAGCCAGATACGACTATTTATTACCGTTATTAGTTATGTTATTTGTACGTGAGATATTTATAATTCTCGTGTAGGAGTTTAATGTATTCTTTTATGGATTTATTGCGACGTTCAAATATTTTTGTTTAAGGAATAGGTATATTATATTATTATTTTAAATTTTTCATGAAACTGAGCAGTTAAATCCCCCATTTTTTTAAACTGCGATTAAGTAGCCGAAGAAAAAAGATAATGTTATAATTACGATTTACACAAGTAAAAGTTTGTTTCAAGAGAATAATTGTTATTTACCTAAATACAAATCCTATAAGTACATATATTGCAATCACATATTTCACACCAGACATCTTCATATTCTACGTCATTCTATTTATTTCTCGAAACGTCTTATTTACCCATTGAGTTACCATGTACTACGTACTAGAGAGGGCATCTCTACTAAACTATTTCTAACACGAGTTAGAGTCAATCGTCTCAAGCCATTTTTTTTTTGTTACATTGATTGGTTTTAATTGTTAATTTTATTCAATTTTTTTTAATACGATAAACAATATTTATTTGTTACATTGATTGGTTTTAATTTATAAGTAATAAAAGGCAGAATATCTACAAAGTGTCTACTCACAAGCCGGTCGGCGCCGCCGCGTTTGTTACACAGATTTTGTTCGTTGGGACCTCTCTATAGTAATAGTACCTCAATGTATTTACCCTTCCACGAAAATAAGTAAATATCCTATAATTTCCCATGAAATACATCGAAACACGCAAGTAAGCCTGTTATATTACGCTCCAGTAATTACGGCATTCGTCTTCATTTACGCTGAAGATAAAATACCAATTATTTAAGATTATTTATCTTTATAGGCTAGAGTATGGACCGGAATACGTTCTGTCGTGTAATATATTTTATCCTATCAATGAATTAATAAATAAATTACTATAAATATGGTAAGAATATCTGTAATAATTGTTCTACTATTATTATTATAATAGACTAGCCACTCGTACCTACTCTGCCCCGGATGACACGGCATAAAAAATGGACAACAACAGAAAACAGATAACAGATAAAATTACTATTAAAACTGGTTCAGTAGATCCAGAGATTACCCTTTATATCGTCACAAACATTACGTTTGATAATATTACTATGGATTGAAAAATCATAAAACTAAACTAAGATTCCTTATAGTTAAATTTAAATGTAATTCGATTTTAAATACATTTAATAAAAAATATTTCAAGATAGTATTTAAAAACAGCGACCCCTCAAAGCAGCAATATCCCTTGTCCAGTTTTCAGCTTTCATTACTTACTAGTATATCAACGTTCACAGCACCATTTAGCGCTGCAACGATGATTAAAGCGCTTCAAACTAACGGCTCGCTGATCCCAACCTCGTTACCTGCACGACACTCCATTACGTCGCCGAATTTACATTGTGGTGTAAGGAGTGGGTGAAAGCGCTTTAAGGTAGAGAAGAAGCTTAATTCGAACAGCAAGTCAAAAGTTAGTTAGTCACTTCTAGGGAAGCGCGCTCCATCTTAGACCACATCTCAGCTTACCATCAGGCGAGATCGTGGTCAAGCGCTTCCCTATCATACAATAAAAAAAAGTCACTGGAACATTTTTTCTGAATCTACGTGTGTTTTCCGATGTTCAATCTTAGGCTAGGCTACATTTTAGCTTACCATTAGCGCTTCCCTTTTGTCAACAAAAAAGCTTCTCGTTAGACGAAAAAAATTGTTAGTAATTTTATTTTATTTGACAGTTATACACATGATTTAGATAGCGTACAGTGAAATCTAACTGAAATGAAGAACCATTGAAGCCTTTACACTGGGGTAGATCCCTTTAAAAATAATAAAAAGTGCAAAAAAATCGCAGTCGGATGAAACCCATTAGAAAAAGAGGGGAATATGATGAAAATTAAAGGAAAAATAAATTACGGTCAATCCGAGTTCGGGAAGTGGGAGGGGGGAGCTTTTAAGAGAAAAAAATGGTTTCTCTCGATTTCCGACAAAACTACAAGTCCTACGGAAAAAAGTTCAATGGCAAAGTTGTAGGTAATAAAAAAATCTACAACTTTTTTATTGACAATTTTTTGACATAACCTCAAAATTTAGGTGAAAAATTAAAAAAACCAAGTTTTTGGTTTTTTATTTTTAACTACTTCAAAATTTATTTTTTTTCTACGACATTTGGTAGAAACTTGCTTTATTATGTCCCAAATACACTGTAATTTATTTGATTGAAAATATTTATTTTTTCGCCTTATTTTGAATTAATACCAAAAAAACAGCCTAATTTTCAATCGAAAAGTCACCCGTCAAAATATCAGCTTTTTTCAAAAACTTGGGGAGCCTTTTATTCATTGAAATCTCTACTTTCATATGGTGTAAAAAAAAATAAACACCACCATAGTAAATGTTCTCAGGAAATGCATACAAACAGTGTGATAATGAGCTTTAACTAAATCAGGCACACTTCTCGAACTCTATATCTTCTCTTGTATCTGCTTTTCGGTAATATTTCAAAAGAAAAATAATTATCTGTTCTAAGTTTAATATTTTACAGCATATTCAAAAGCAAAATGATGTCGATATAAACATTTCAGGTAGTTCGAGAAGTGTGCCTGATTTAGTAAATGCTAATTTTCACACTGTTTGTATGCATTTCCTGAGAACATTTACTATGGTGGTGTTTATTTTTTTTACACCATATGAAAGTAGAGATTTCAATGAATAAAAGGCACCCCAAGTTTTTGAAAAAAGCTGATATTTTGACGGGTGACTTTTCGATTGAAAATTAGGTTGTTTTTTTGGTATTAATTCAAAATAAGGCGAAAAAATAAATAGTTTCAGTCAAATAAATTACAGTGTATTTGGGACATAATAAAGCAAGTTTCCACCAAATTTCGTAGAAAAAAAATAAATTTTGAAGTAGATAAAAATAAAAAACCAAAAACTTGGTTTTTTGAATTTTTCACCTAAATTTTGAGGTTATGTGAAAAAATTGTCAATACAAAAGTTGTAGATCTTTTTATTATCTACAACTTTGCCATTGAACTTTTTTCCGTAGGACTTGTAGTTTTGTCGGAAATCGAGAGAAACCATTTTTTTCTCTTAAAAGCTCCCCCCTCCCTTTTCCCAAACTCGGATTGACCGTAATTTATTTTTCCTTTAATTTTCATCATATTCCCCTCCTTTTCTAATGGGTTTCATCCGACTGCGATTTTTTTTTGTTTCAAAAATTATCTACTCTAGTCTATTCATTTTAGTGCTTATAGAAAAGATATAATCAACAGTAATTTATTTGAAAACACAGCTTTGACACATTTTTCTTAATCAACTTATGAATGTGTCTGTTAAACGATATTTTACTAAATGTTAATGACTATGAAACTAAAAATCAGTCCTTTTTTGCATTGCTTAGCGTAGAAACGAATTTATATGCCATCAGCTCTATATCTGTGTGTGATAAATAATAAGTATTTCAGGGCATTTTTCACACACGGCACGATCTGATACCATACTAAGTTTTTCGCTTGTGTTATGAAAAGCAGATAACTGATAAACATACATATATAATTTTAAATATGTACTTATATAGATAATTAACACCTAGACACAGAGCAAACATCTATGTTCATCACACGAATATTTGCCCTGGGTGGGAATCGAACCCACGACCTCTGGCTTGGAAGGCAGGGTCACTACGAACCAAGCCAACCAGCCAGTCATGAATGAATCACCTATGGACATGCGGTAGTTGCCCCATATCTTACAGCAGACCCTATAAATTGATTGCAAATCGCAAACATCATTCCTTTGTACCACTACAAAGGTCTTTGCCATGTAATAGAATAGGACAACATGTCGTAACTCATTTGAGGTAAAGCGTTATAAAACAATATACTGGGACGTCTTCACTGCGGAGTTTGTAATTTATGATGAGCGGTCATTTTAAAGGATTTATATTGTAGCGTCATTGCAGATGAGAATGGAATTTAGAAGGTTCCAGAACAATTTGGTGACAGATAATTTTTCTGTATTAAGGATACTAAGATGGTTTGATGATAAGCAATATTGGTCAAATGCTTTCAATGAAAAAGTCGTATTCCAAGATCAAATGTAGCTTACTGGATCATAAGTTATTTGGTCAATAATTTTTGGAGGGGATCAAAATACATTTAGGTACTTATTTCATAATCATAAACAATATAAATCTGGAATAAAAATTTTTTAATTAAAGATGTACTTATATTTTTAAAGATAAAACACATGTTTATTTTCTCTAGCAGCATAAAAATACGATGTAAAGTGATAATTTTGTAGTGATTAGAAATAATCCTAATGTGGGTCACAGCTCACGCGCCGCTAGACGGCCTCAAGCGGATAAACTCCATGTTAATCATGACACAATAACCTATTAAAATATTACGTTAATCCAGTACTTGCTTGAAACATTTTTAATAAATATTACCGCATAACTTCTACTTACTTTGATTAACCCTTCTTTTGTAACAAATTCATTTTTCCCGAAGAGCAGCTTTCAGGAAGAAACTTATTTAAAAGAAATAATATTTTGATTAATTACAGTAACTAATCTGTCTCTTTCAGGTATATTTGAAGAGAGAATAGGCTTAATAATTACTTAAAGAATTCCATAGTATAGATTTGAGAAGTTTGTTTCAGAGACAATTAAACTTTTTTTTTAAAGATTCGCGATCACCTCTTTAAGTTTGAATTAAATCCTTAAATTGGGTCAAAATCGAGTCTAACTGCGTTGGTTACACACACAGGTTACACACAAACATATCAGAATAGAAACATACACTAACTCAAACATTTTTTGGGAGTTGCGTAATATCAACGAAAATTTAATTTCTTTATTATGGTTTTATAAGATAAGTGCATTTATGCTACCTATAATAATAAATTTAAAACTTAATTGGATTATTTCTTCATTTCAAACTTATCAGTCAATATGAAGTATAATAAATCTTTAATAATATTATCGTCGCATTTTAAAATCATCAATTTCGACCCTTATCGACAGCTGTGAACGCAATAAGACTTTGTCCTAAAAATTGTTTTAATAAAAAGTTAAATTTTCGAGATCTGAGTTATACTTACGTTTTCCTTATCTTACTAATCGAAAAAGGATCAGAGTTATAACCACTACTATTGTTTGCATTTAATTATAATGCAATGAAATCTTACTAATATTATAAATGCGAAAGTTTGTGAAGATGTGTGTGTGTGTGTGTGTGCGTGTGTTTGTTACTCTTTCACGCAAATTCTACTGAACCGATTACAATGAAATTTGGCACACATATAGAGGGTAACTTAGATGACACATAGGATATCCCGGAAATCCCACGGGATCAGGAACTATGCGGGTTTTTCTTTGAAAACACGGGCGAAGCCGCGGGCGGAAATCTAGTGTTTAATAACAGAGAAATTTAAAAGCTTTAAATACAATACGGTATCGACACTTTTACGATAGTCTATTGTGATTGTGTTATTAATATTAATAATACATTATTTTCTAAGCTTTGTTTTATGCATAGCATTTGTTGAGCACGCCGTCGTTGGGTTCAACATAAATACATTCCAAAAGCAAGGTTTTAATCATAAACTAAGCTGAGTAAGTAAAGCGGTCATTATAAAACCTAAAGAAATGTTCAGCCGAAATTGTCAACCAAGTTCCAATGTGCCAACTCTAATCAACTGCCGGCCATTACCGATTCAATCACACGCCAAATTGCTTTGATCAAAAATTCTAGCTGAGCTGTGCAGATGTCAAACAGTTGAATCTAGACCATCGGAACGCTTTCATTATGAAACGGTATTGCTACTCGTATTGGGTGTAAAGTTTATGGGCATTTTTATATCTTGGAAGGTGTTTTAATTTGAATCTTCAGTTGGACTCTAGCTTTAGATACTAAGGCTGGATATCAGGGTTGTAAGGCAGATTTATTTAAATAGAGAGCAAAAATGTATATGGTAGTTATAGTGAGCTTGTTTAAAACAAAATGAATGGGCTGTATGAATAACAAAACAAATTTTATATTTATCAACATTAAAAGTGTGAATTGAGCTAATGCCCGACTGGCATTATATAATATACTTGTTTCCTTTTTAAATCCACATCCATAGGCTATCCTGATAATTATTGTGACTTACCTATATGTATTTATTTATATATATTTTTTTACCGTCTAAAAAAGTTCAAAGTTTCAGTTAAAATCGATAAGGACAAGTGTCATCAAAAGCATTAACAATTGCCATAGCAATATATTTCGTGTAATATAATATCGTAATTAATAAAGACATTTCACAACCCCGCTCAATAAATTTACCTTGACTAACATAAGCTAATTGCTACGAGCGAAGCCGGGAAGGGTCGCTAGTATATTACCCTTAACGTATTATTTACTTTAGTACAGTAAACAACATTATTTCGTTATCGATGTTCGCAAATAACATTGAACACTGGCCGGAAGCTATTATCACAGTTTATAAACAGCATTGAAAATTCACATTTCACATTGTTATCGGCTTGTCATATTATATTCGTATACTAGTTTGACACGCGACCCTGTCGACTATAAAATTAATGAGATCAAAATTATATATTTGTTAAATTATAAAAAGGACTGCTCCTTTGATAAAGCTCTACAATAGTTTTTTTACTAAAAATCCATCCATCTGGTTAGATATGCAGTAACTTATTTATCTTCTTATATATAAAAATGAATCGCAAAATGTGTTGGTAAGCGCATAACTCGAGAACGGCTGAACCAATTTCGATAATTCTTTTTTTATTATATTCCTTGAAGTACGAGGATGGTTTTTATGTAGAGAAAACGTAAATATGTACCACGGGCGAAGCCGGGGCGGACCGCTAGTTTATAATAATTTTCGATGTTTATGCTAATCCAAAATAAGTAGGTATATTATACTGTAACGGTGCATTTACATCAAACGAGTGAATGGTCATTTTAACCCCACTATGTCAAATTCTATTAGTGTCAAGCGTAGAGCATTCTTTCGTTGTTTCGAAAAGATTCTATGCTATGTTCTTATACTGAACAACACTGAATACGAGTTATCGTTTACACTAAAAGATCACGTAAGAATGCTCTTGCTCTTAGCTCTAGCTCTATGTTCGTTTGATGTAAATGCACTGTAAGTTATGTCAGAATTAAACAATGAACTTAAACTTGGTGGCCTTATGGCTACGCAGCAAATCTGAAAAACTGTAAAAACAAAAATGTAAAGTGTACAATATTGATAAAATTTATTATATTATTTTTTGCTCTATATTATCTTCATCGTTGTACAAAATGTACCTACTATCTATATTTTATTACCTATAATTCATTTTTTGATTGCCTTTATTTTCATAGCGATTCATGCAATAATCTCAAACATTCCATCCTTTCTACAGGGTTACTTGTAAAACACCAGCCACCTCGCAGGACAAGATAGCTAACATCATAAGTAACAACATTAATTGTTCTACGACTTTTGGCATAACGCAATAAATTATTTTAAAATGATTTTTTAAACTTTTATTGTACTCTCCTAACATTTGTAAGTCTATGTTCTATTCATTATCGGATGGACGACGCGACGCCCCCTTCCCCCTCTCGTTCGCTTTTTGTTTACGTAATTTTTGGGATGCGCGTAGAGTTTATAATATTCAAACGGAAAATAATGAATATTTATTTTTGTATGAAAATAAAATCTAACAAATTATCAAAAGTCGTAGAACAAATGTTGTTACTTATGATGTTAGCTATCTTGTCCTGCGAGGTTGCCGGTGTTTTACAAGTAACCCTGTATAACTACATTCTTAATATCCTTTAATAAGTGAAGTCCCATGTCCCCTAGTGGGGTAAGGGGCAGATGTATTATACATCTGTTTTACTGATCGATTTTCTTTAGGGACAAGTAGGTGATCACTGATCAGCCTTCTCCAGTGTCCTGCCAGACCGACATTTTTTTTTTCATCTCCACCGGGAATCGAACCCAGGACTCCTCGGTTCTACGCTCACGCCTCAACCACTGTACCAAGGAGGCGGTCAATACTTAATACCCACATCTAATGAAATATTATTTCTATCAATACATTCCTAATACCATAATCTAATGAAACAATACAACGTTATCTATTTAAATGGAGCTGTTAAAGATTGGACGCAACGATTGGATTTCGCAAATCGAATGCAAACTCCACTTTCCTTGGATAATACAGAGCTGGGTCTGTTAAGTCATTTTATATAAACGTAGACCAAGAGCTGAATAAGAAATGTTATTAGTCTTGCGACAATATAATTTCTTTTCATTATATTTTATCTTTATGCGTTGAAGCAGTGCTTCGTAAATTTATATGATGATCACAAAGATTAAAGTTGAAGTTAAGCTTATAATTTTGTATTGTTATCTGTATCTTTATGGTACCTACTGAAATTGAAAATATTAAATTAAAAAAAAAACAATAGCAATAGCTCCACTTGCTTTTATTTTCATTTAAAATTGAATCCTAAGTTACGACGGGTTTTGAAATATCATCAGCATGTAAGTTTAAGGAATGAAGGGATTGAAATAAAAAGTATCATATTAAATAACTAATTTATTTCCTTTACAAACACACACAATTTACATATCCATAAAGAACATTATAAATACTTATTTATATGTTCCTCTTTCTTACTTTGTAGCAGCTTTTGAGTTAAATAAGAATTGATTAAAAGAAACAATACAATTCAAATTTAACGCCTATTTAACTATTTAGTTATTTACAAAAAGAGTCAACCGGCTCTCGGACTAAATTATAATAGATCGATGCAGATACGATCAGGTCGAGGGCTAACTGCAGATACACCGATATCATCTACACCTGCGAGTGAAACCACTCGTATATCCCTGAATATTATTAAGGCCATTAATTATACTGTTATTTTCAATAACTCGATTTTCCTTTGAAATTGAAAATGCAATATAAACACCGCAATGCTCTGATTATGAAATTGTATTTAATAAAACTTTTAAATTTTACAATTGTGAACCGTTTTTATTGCGTTAGAATTAATTAAACCTCGTTATGAATAATGTTCTGACCACTTTAATGGTGGAGTGGTGAAATTTTTATATTAAACATTATGCCTATTGACTACAGTGATATTAGTGTGGAAGTTTGTGTGCATGTTTATTATGAAAATATGTAGGTGCAAATGTAAAAGACAGTTTAATATTGAACCATATAAAATATCCTAGTAACTACATATGTTAATAGTGCTACAAAGGATCGATTGCCAAGATGACAAATTAAATTTTACCTATGATTCGCAGACCCTTAATAATTACGGAAGTATCGAGAAACTAAACTAATACTTTCGCTCCATTTTTACCTACTTGACATGCAATTGACATAATATAAACAAAACATGCCACTTATAAAATCACTTAACCTTAAAAATTAAAACTTTGTGATGTCGTTTTCACAAATTCTCTTATTGCATGCATTATTTTATCGTATCATTCTCATCCCTGTAGAAGCTTCCTATAATAATAAAAATTGTCATCTCTTCAGTACTGTCAGTATCAATAATTATTATGCATTTTTAATTAAAGGATAGGAAGGGAGGTTTGGGGGGTAAACTATTTCAATCAAACAACGTCCCTGACCTTCGATATAATTGTACATTTCCACTGCATACCAATTACCTGAATACCAGATATGGCAACATTCTGCGGTCATAGCAAATACGCGATATATCTACCTATCAATGGATTATAATTGTATTAATATATTATCTATTCGCCACTACTACTACTATGATTGAATCAGATATTTCTAAGTTAGTCAATTTTTACTAAGTTAGCATTTGGTGAATCTTCTTAGTTAAAATATAGGACAGCTGGCGAAATTTCGCACAGCAATTGATTTTCTATTTAATAATGTATCGCTTACCATTTCGTAGGTATTTTCGTTAATTTTCTTAATTTTTATAATATAGTATAGTATATCAAATATATTGGGTATTGTTATAATTTATTAAACCTATTCAAATTGTATCTTGATATAGCTGACAAATCATACACATAATAATAAAATGTTACTTTACACACACACACACACACACAAGCAGATAAAACACACTGGGATTAAAAGTGGGATAGTGGGATCGTCTGTTATCACAACAGTCGCTCATCGATGACAGTCAATCACTGAAAATATCACCCCACATTTAAATGCATTAAAGTTTACATTTTGTTGTATTAGGTGTTCCAGAAATTACACTACCCAGCCTATTTGAATGCACTAAAGTACCTACAATAGGGCACCATATTCTTTAAATATATTTTTACAATACATAATAGGTATATGGTTACCTGTAAGAGCGCTACCGTCGAAGAATCGTTCTTAATCATATGTTAGTATCATTTAATCTTCGGATTTATTACGTGGACATTATCGGCTTTATAATAGATATCTTAGTAAACGATATTTAATTTCCTGAAACAAAGAATTATAGAGAAACAATCGCGAACTTCAAAGAAATATTTTATGACGCAATTAACGTAATATTTTTTTTGTATAGGTACAAGGCCAATTGCCTCAAGCCTTCATTCAGAAAATCCCTACTTGCTATGAGAAATAAAGAGATTTCATACACCACTATAGAATAGATATAAGTAAGAAGAAACACATTTACATTTTTTATCCTGAGATATATGCAAAAAATAATGTAAGTAACTGTTACAAAAGCAGGCAGGCAACTGAAAACCTTATTTTTTTTACAGATTGAGAAAAGTCATTGCGATTGTGCATTTTTGGGAAATTTCTCTTAACTATTGCCATTCTTTGTAAGCTACGTAGGTTAGTACCCTAAAATAATCACTTCGATAGGTAGTCCTATCGAAGTGATTATTTTGAAATAGTTACAGTGTAAGATTTTTTGACTTAATAATTCTTAGAATAGTCGTAACTTCTACTTCTAGAAGCGCAACAGCTATTATAAGATTTTTGTGTAGAAAAATTAACGTGATACAAAAAAGAAAGAGTTTAATATTAATTTAAAAGGACGGATTTAAATAAAATATAATTAAAGCTAGGTCTTAGGAAAGTGATCATGACTTTCGTTATCAATCGTCAGTCATATATTGCATTATAAATAATAATAACAATAAAGATATGTCGAAAGTATTGTCTGTCTAAATAAGCTTAACGAAAATACATATTGAAGGAGCTTATATTAATAAAATATGTGTCGCATCGTTATTACTGTTTGCCGCCAAGATGCTTTTATGAGGAACTAGCGGTCCGCCCCGGCTTCGCCCGTGGTACATATTTACGTTTTCTCTACATAAAAACCATCCTCGTACTTCAAGGAATATAATAAAAAAAGAATTATCGAAATCGGTTCAGCCGTTCTCGAGTTATGCGCTTAGCAACACATTTTGCGATTCATTTTTATATATAAGACTAGCGGTCCGCCCCAGCTTCGCCCGTGGTACATATTTACGTTTTCTCTACATAAAAACCATCCTCGTACTTCAAGGAATATAATAAAAAAAGAATTATCGAAATCGGTTCAGCCGTTCTCGAGTTATGCGCTTACCAACACATTTTGCGATTCATTTTTATATATAAGATTATCAGCATCTATTCTTCGAATAGAAAGAGTTATAAAGATATCCCTACTTAAAAACGGATCAATCATTTTTATCTTTCCAAAGTTATTAAGAGCAATAAATTGATATCAGCCTTTATCTCTTAATCTAAACATCAGTAAATCCCTTGTAAACGATAATATTTTAGTATATAATGTAATTTTTCATTAGGAATAACATAATTTGAAAACAACAGTGGTAAGTGAAATTGTAATATTTGCAATATTCTTACGATCCTGTTTAATACAAATTACGGTGTTTCTTATTTCATTCCTATAACTCCAATTTGTGGTAGTTAATTTTTCATTCATAACAATTTTTTTCATTATATAATATCTTGCACTTAAATTATCCAATCAAGATCTAAGCATATCCCTTGATCATTTGTTCTTTACTATATTCTATCTTAGACATAAACTAATAATCATTTTCCGTTACAGATCAAAATGAAATTCCTAGTGCTCGCAGCCTGCTTCGCCGTGGCCCTCGCCGGCCCCGCCCGCCTCATCCCCGAGAGCGCTGGCCCCGTGGTCATCGAGCCTGAAGAGATCGCCGTCGGACCCGGCATCGTCAAGCCCGAAGTCATCAACCCTGGCCCCGCTATCATTGACTACGAGCCTATCTCCGTAGGCCCCGCTGTCATCGACCATGAGCCCATTTCCGTAGGCCCTGTTGTCATCGACCACGAGCCCATCTCCGTAGGCCCTGCCATCATTGACAATGAGCCTATCTCCGTTGGCCCCGCCATCATCGACCCCGAAGTTGCCGCTCAAGAACAGAGCCCCCTTGTTCAAGTCATCATCAACATCAACTCCAAGAGCCACGTCATCGAGATCCCCGTAGACGCGCCCGAAGCTGGCCCCGCAATCGTCCCTGAGCTCATCCCCGAACCCGTGGACGTGATCGACGTTGAGCCCGTTGATGTGATCGATGTTAAGCCCGTTGATGTGATCGATGTTCAGCCCGTTGATGTGATCGACGTTAAGCCCGTTGATGTCGTCGACGTGAAACCCGTTGACGTTGTTGAAGTCGCCCCCGCAGAAATCGGAACCCCCACCCTCCCCGCACCCGCTCCCATCGTCGTCGACCCCGCTCAAATCCTCCCTGAACAACTCAACTAAATACCAGTATTTAGCTGTAGGAACTGAGAACACTCAAATATTAGATGGTTTGTTAAGTAACATAAGTACATTTTTGTATTAAACTTTTAAAACATCTAGTTCCTACTTTCAATCATCCGTTTTGAGACGCTGTGACAATTCCCATTGTGGTATTTCGATCAATACAATGGTGCATATTTGAATAAATACTTGACTATTTATGTTTCGATTTTTATTTATAGTTTGGAATTTTACAATTTTAATTAATGCTGTATTTAAAATTAGTTGAAGGATTATGACATTATGCAATACGATAAAAAATTACATTTTCTGTTGGCAAGCACTTTTCATTATAAGTTACTGCCAATTTATATAGTTATTGGCTTCCTCAATACTACTCATACTGCTCACTATCTGATAAAAACAGTTTCTATTAAAAATGCAAATTTATATTTAGATGCATTCATTTGTTTAAGCTAATAACACCGATAAGAAATAGTGTGTATGCAATCAAATTAAAAATAGGATCGGACTCAACCACATAATATTGTGACGTCATAATATCATTTAATCCAAAAGAAGTATCTTTTATTTCATGTCAGAGACTTAATTGATATGCAAAAAGGGTATTGATTTAAATCTATTTTTAAAAAGTCATTTGCTTGGCCACGTCATTGATCATCTTATTTTTAGGTAGATCATATTATAAGTCTGTGGCGCCTGTATCACGCAAAGTATTGATTTGAGTGTTTTATCTGTAGCTCTCTTGATGCTGTTTTTTTAATAGAGGGAGTGATTCAAGAGGAAGGTTTTAGTATATAAATTATTATATTTTAGACAAAGCGGGCGAAGCCGCGGGTGGAAAGTTAGTTAATTATAAATCTATATGTTAATAAAAATCAATAAAAGGTTATCACATTTCAAAATGCATTAGTATTCATTCTTTCTTATTATAGGTATTGTAATTCATCAAAAATTATTTAAACTATAATTTTACTCATGGAATCATGATTAACGATTCTTGTTTCAAAAAGTAAAAGAATGAATACAGTTTTAACAATCATAAACTCCGATTCAGGTTAACACCGTAAGATATGATACATAATTCGTAGGAAACTTAAACACCTCTACTTTCACAAAGGGTCGTGGAGACGTTCAACCTTTTATAAACTTTATTTTCCCTTGCGCCTTGTTAAATTTAAAAGCCAACTACGAGGATAAGTAATTGAATTACATCGACGATCTACTTTCTGTAGAAGCAATATATTTTTAATTCCATAGTATAGACTATAGAGATACGGATTTTTTCTTTTCATTTAATGGATACATTTTATAGTGAACAGAATGTGTATGAAAAATGGAAATAATAAGAAATCTGATTGAATAGAAATTTATTTATTTCTTCATTTCAACATACAGAAGTGAGTATAGGTACTTTCCAGACTCATAAACACAACAACACAGGTTATATTACATAAAGAACTTGATACGCACAAAACATTATTTGTTAAAAGTAAGATCTGAAAAACAAAATAGAAACCAACAACACCAAGCACAGGTAACTCCAATTTAAAATTTCCAGAAATCAACTCGCAACCTTCTAAGAGTTACCCATTACTACACTGAAAGGTCGAAAGGATCTCAAGACATACAAAAGAAACTTTATCACTAACTTCTTAATAGAAATAAAACAACTTCCATTTGAACAAGGAAAGCAATTGAAAACAAATTCCTTTTAACGCTTCTACCGAACTTGTTGTTAATAATTAAGTGCTTTTGAGAAGGTTTCAATTATCAGATCAGTACGAGATTCGATCGTTGGTTAAAAAGAATCTTTGGTTGCTTCAATCAGAGAAGTAATACAATGTGAAAAAAGAGCGTGTTTGCCAAGCACACATGTAAGAAGTGAAGCTTCTTTAGCAAGATTCAAAGATACCAAAATCGTTACTTTACTTCAGTCTCCATGACGTGACGGTGATGCATGCAGACCTTGAAATTTTACTCTGAACGCGTGAAGATCTTTCATTTCAAAAATTACCAGGTTGAATGGTGAGGTCGAAAGTCATGTTCTTATTCTGACCAGACTTTAGGTTCAGTATTATATTTTCTTTCGGGCAAAGTTTTACTCTGTCTCTGGAGTCTTGGCTATTTTGTGATTTGGCAGTATTTAAATAAATTATTGTTTGCATTATTTTTCCACCGTAATTTTGTTTATTGGTACTGAGCATTTTATATCTGTCGCACTGATAATTTCTTACAATGGGCAAAGAAGAGATTTTTTTCAATTTCTACGTCTACCAGGAGAACTAGAACATTTTGTTATTAACCTTCACATAAAATATCATATATATTATAATATTATTTCATCCCTATTATATAGAGATGGTGTAATATATAATATGTTCCGACATTTTTGATAAATTATAACTGAGACAGATAGTGACTACCTTCCCTTACCTTATTTCTTCTAAAAACACGATTTTTTATATCCTTCTATTTACATTCTTACCTTTCATTTTACCAGAAAACGTAGAAATAAGAAAAATCTCAGTTGTTAAAATGATCACAAATTAGTTTCCAAATTAACTAATTTCGCTTAAAAACTCGAATAATGGAAATTAAACTGCAGCGTTATGCAAACGCCCGACATAATCAACTCTGTCCAAATTCTTATAAGCACAAAAGAGCTATAGAAATTAATTAAACCATCCACCGCAGACTAATCTCATTCCGGCCAGCAATTACCCAGCATTTACTGCGAAACAACATTAACTCTGCTCTTACAAAGTCAGCGCTTTAACCTTATCAAAATCACTGTGAACAATCTTGAAAAACTTTTGTCGGGTTAGTAAATAATGAAGCATCAGTGGTTGTCTAAACTAATATTATAATGAGGAAGAAAAATAAGATTGTCATAGAGTTAAACAAAATGGGGTTCCTCAATTCGACTATTTTTAACTTATACTATACTAGCGGTCCGCCCCGGCTTCGTCCGTGGTACATATTTCACAATAAAAAGTAGCCTATGTCCTTTCTCGGGTATCAAAATATCTCCATACCAAATTTCATGCAAATTGGTTCAGTAGTTTAGGCGTGATTGAGTAACAGACAGACAGACAGAGTTACTTTCGCATTTATAATATTAGTATGGATTTATTTGAAGGCTGCTGCTTCCCGTGTGATCTCATTTTAAGGTCTATTTCTGAAAATTTTAAGACAGTTTAGTTGTAGAATTTATAAAATAATTTTGTTTATAAAATAATTATTATGTTGAATGTGTGTTTAAACAAAAAATGATTGAACTAAAAACTAATCGACCGAATTTAAAAATGATATCTTCAGTAGAAAGCTTCATCTTAACCACATAATGTCAGCTTTACTTTATTTCCTTGGTTACTGGGCGCTCTGAAACACTTTTTTCATGATTTTAAATCAAGTTCTTACTTACGTCGATTAATAATATTTTAAGTCAGTAAAATAATTATCAACAAAACACCAGAATAAATTAAATATAACTACTTACAAAGGCATAATCATAAAATTACATATTTCTAACCTTCAAAAGAAATTATTATTGAACACCTGTGACAATCGTTAACAAAAAGCTACCAGACACCTTGACACACATCCTGCCAGTTTAATATGTTTTCTGTTCAATTTGTTTGTACTTAGTTACTTAGAAAAAGCTTAGAAAATAATTATCTTTGGTAGGTAATAATTTCCTACAATATGTAGGTTGCCTGGAAGAGATTAATTGTTAGTAACGTTTTCTGTGTTGTATAATTTTGTACAATATTTTTAATGTCTTGTATTATACGCAGATGCAGAATCTGGAGAGATTGATTGTGGTTGGGAACACGGAGGGCAAAAGATCGCGCGGTCGTTCACCAACACGATGGACATACCAAGTCAAAAACTCATCTGTCACTCATTTCTACACGGTCGTAAGTGACGCCGTGGACAGAGACCGGTGGAGGCAAATCATCCGCTCGATACAAGCCTGATATTATATTGAGATATTATTATTGTTATGTTATCAGCATAATAAAAAAGAAAATAAATAAAATTAAAGAATATAGAACTTTTTTTGGTACAGAATCCTACTAATATTATAAATGCGAAAGTTTGTGAGGATGGATATGTATGTATGTTTGTTACTCTTTCACGAAAATACTAATAATAAAGTATTTTGAAGAGGCGATGGAAATATATTTTAAATTTACCTTCCTTCTATTAACATGGTTTTACCTATAAAATTATTAGAATAATAATTATAGAAAATAACTCACTGTACTTCTACAGTAGTATGAAACTTAAAACCTGTGTGTTACTATTCCACGCAAACAATACTAAATAATTTATCCGAACTAAATATTTTTGTTTATCAAATTTTAATAATGATTGAACTTATGATTGATTACAGGTATTAAACACGACCTTTTAATATATTACCATTGACAATACCCATAAATAAGAATTTATACCTATACTAGATTTATTTATCTGTGACAATAATTGATGGTCAATAAAGATTATATTAAATATATTTTGTTTGGTGTTTTTTTTAATCGACGTTTGAAAAACTTTCCCAACCATAAAAATTAAACTATAAACTTGATTCGTATAAATGATAATCTTTTATAGCTTCTATGCATTTATATTTTTATCTATTTGTTTTTGTTGATAAATTTCAGAAATGGATATACTATTTCTGTTCTTTAAAATGTAAAACTTGACGTCTCAACTTAACATTTTTTTGTTGTTAATTTTCAATGTTAGAGGACAAAATATGAAGTAGATAATATTTTCCACTGCGTATGTAATACCTAAGTCTAGAAATAAAACATCACGTTTCTAAAATGTTTGACTATAGAATCAAAGTGTAAACATTTCCTCGGAGTAATATGAGTTCTATTTTTTACTTTTTTGAAGTGAAAACTTCTTTAGCGGCGTTGAGCACTTTTTCTGTAATGGGTATAAAATCTTATACTCGCGTCAGGACACGTGACCTGATCGAAAAAGCGTAAGACGGATACCATTCCAAAATATCAAACATGCTCAACGTTAATAATCAAGTTTTCACTTCTGCCGGCACTCCCGGAGTGCAACCCGTCTTTTTTTTCTCGAGTAGATCCGGGGCAAGTGGCTAGTGAATATTGCACAAATGTGGCTAACCATTCATTTCCGTAATATCGTTTATTTTTGTATTAATCTCACTAATCACACTATATTTACGACAAACTTGATAATGCCAAAATAATCACGTTGCCACAAATTCTCTTGACAGGATGTTATACAGGGTGTACCAATGATATTACTGATTATCTTGACTCATATCTTTGCATGTATGTTTGCTCGTATACTTACGCATATATTTTTTTTTATTTAATCCTGTGCCGCACAGTTGGAGTTGGAAGAAATAAAATTATCACTAGGATTAATATAAGATGAATTATCTACATATAATAGAATAAAAAAAGTAAACAAAGTTTGCTAACAATTTTCATCGTTGAAATCTAACAAAGTAACATAAGCGTGTTATTGACTATGATCATAAATTAAAGCCTACTATAAAATTGACGAATATCTTAATGATAGGTCGATTTATTTAAAAATTAATATTTTGTCGAATAAATGACTACCTACTTAAAATAAATTAATAATTTAGAACATCCTGTGTATGAGGGAGTTCCCGCTATTTATTTTGAATTGTTTGAACTATTTGTTTTTAGTTATAACTACATATTTTATTTCGGAGTAAATAGTATGTACGAGAAATCTTATTCTCTCATAAAATACCGATCAATCATGTCGGGAATATTTCTACAATATGCTACTGCTTTTCACAGTATGGTTTCATGTTTCTGGAGTATCTTCTTGCTACTATTCCATTCTAACTTATTTTCCAATAGTTATTAAATAATAAGATCAAATTATATTTAAGTTCTTCAAACATTGAGAAATTATATCATCACGAAAGATATTATTAATTGAATATTCTTAGTTGAAAAATTGACTGCACCTTATTAATGTGATTTGTAATACTTAGTTCCAATAAAAATCTTAAAATTTAACGCTATTTCATGATTAGTTGCCAACAATTTTCATCTATTTCAGACAAAAAGTTATAAATTTTAACAATAATCTGGTATTAATCAATCGATATAGAGTAAATTGACAGGCTGGTTTAGGCTATCGGTGCAATAAAGATAATAAGCCCTAAACGTATTTGTTAATTTATTAATTATACTCGCAAAAGATAAAGTTTTGTATAAAACATGAAACTCGCAATGAGAAAGCACAGTTTATATTGGATATAAACATTACAACAAATCAAAGAGAGGTAAGAATATTATAAAATATTGTCACCAATTAAAACATAATAAATTAATTTAAATCATTGAATTTTTGGCATAAAACTTATTGCGTAACCTGACTTAATATTTTGTAAAGAATTATACTCTGCTAAAATAATCACCACGTTGTTTAAGTTTATGTAGCTGCATATGCACTTATTTTTTTCTTTTATTTTCAGGAGAAGAATGAACACTTTATTTGTTTTGGCGGCTTTGGCTGCGGTGGCTGTTGCGGTTCCTGCCAATCGCTTCATTTCGATTGGACCTGCATTAGTTGAAGAATATGAGCCAATCTCCGTTGGTCCCGCTATCGTGAAACCAGGAGGCATTTCCGTAGGACCTGCCATCATCGACCAATACCAACCAATCTCCGTTGGCCCCGCTATTGTGAATCCAGGAGGCATTTCCGTAGGACCTGCCGTCATTGACCAATACCAGCCAATCTCCGTTGGACCTGCAATCGTTGACCAATACCAACCAATCTCCGTCGGTCCCGCTATTGTTAAACCAGAAGGTGTCTCCGTTGGACCCGCCATCGTTGACCAATACCAACCAATCTCCGTTGGACCCGCTGTTGTTGATCAATACCAACCAATCTCTGTTGGCCCCGCTGTTGTTAAGCCAGAAGGCATCTCCGTTGGACCAGCCATCATTGACCAATACCAGCCAATCTCTGTTGGCCCCGCTGTAGTTAAGCCAGAAGGCATCTCCGTTGGACCGGCCATCATTGACCAATACCAGCCAATATCTGTTGGCCCCGCTGTTGTAAAGCCGGAAGGCATCTCCGTTGGACCGGCCATCATTGACCAATACCAGCCAATCTCCGTTGGCCCCGCTGTTGTAAAGCCGGAAGGCATCTCCGTTGGACCGGCCATCATTGACCAATACCAGCCAATCTCTGTTGGCCCCGCTGTAGTTAAACCAGAAGGCATCTCCGTTGGACCCGCCATCATTGACCAATACCACCCAATCTCTGTTGGCCCCGCTGTTGTTAAGCCAGAAGGCATCTCCGTTGGACCCGCCATCATTGACCAATACCAGCCAATCTCTGTTGGCCCCGCTGTTGTTAAGCCAGAAGGCATTTCCGTTGGACCAGCCATCATTGACCAATACCAGCCAATCTCCGTTGGCCCCGCTGTTGTTAAGCCGGAAGGCATCTCCGTTGGACCGGCCATCATTGACCAATACCAGCCAATCTCTGTTGGCCCCGCTGTAGTTAAACCAGAAGGTATCTCCGTTGGACCCGCCGTCATTGACCAATACCAGCCCATCTCTGTTGGCCCCGCTGTTGTTAAGCCAGAAGGTATCTCCGTTGGACCCGCCATCATTGACCAATACCACCCAATCTCTGTCGGCCCCGCTGTTGTTAAGCCGGAAGGCATCTCCGTTGGACCGGCCATCATTGATCAATACCAGCCAATCTCTGTTGGCCCTGCTGTAGTTAAACCAGAAGGTATCTCCGTTGGACCCGCCGTCATTGACCAATACCAGCCCATCTCTGTTGGCCCCGCTGTTGTTAAGCCAGAAGGTATCTCCGTTGGACCCGCCATCATTGACCAATACCACCCAATCTCTGTCGGCCCCGCTGTTGTTAAGCCAGAAGGCATCTCCGTTGGACCAGCCATCATTGACCAATACCAGCCAATCTCTGTTGGCCCCGCTGTTGTTAAGCCAGAAGGCATCTCCGTTGGACCCGCCATCATTGACCAATACCAGCCAATCTCCGTTGGACCTGCTGTCGTTGACCAATACCAGCCCATCTCTGTTGGACCTGCTATTGTAAGGCCAGAGGGAATCTCTGTTGGACCCGCTGTTATTAAGCATTGATGATCTATACTCGATAACCCCAAGATCGTTCACTTTAAAGAAACAAATAAAAAGAACACTATTTTTCTCTAACAACTAACTTTTCTTTTCAGTAAATAGAAACAACTTATAAAATGAACTAATAATAATTAGTGATCTGATCTATGATTTTGTGTACTCGCGTTGTTATTGTTTTGAAAATTATATTTATTGAAAATTAAAAAAGTGTGTTCATATTTTATGTCCTTATAAGTTTTATGTTTTTTCATCAAATAATTATTAAAAGTATATATTCATATACTTAGGTAAAATTTGCCACAGTATAAACTTTAAAAAACACTAAAACAAGCATATTAGAATATAAAACAACTAATTTTAGCAAATAACATTTTCAGTGAACCCAACATTATTTCTTTATTTCCGTTTCGCGATCGAATCAAAAATGAATGTCGTATCGCGTGTAAAATGAAATCCCATCAAAAACATCCTGTAAAAAACCCAAGTCTCGCAGCTCAGTCTTTCTACCGTCAAAAGTTGTGAGATCCATGTAATACCAAGTCGGTTAATCTATTTAGTGTCTACTTGAAGGACCTTCTGTCTTAAGTTATTACATAAGTTATTATCATGCCAATATTAAAAATATTTAACGTTTTAAACAAATAGATCGACTTGGACATCGCTTGATTTGATTATTAGTATGTATCACACTACACAGCACGACGGGCCAGCGACCAACAGGAACGAGAGTTTCAATCGCGTGAGGCGCGAGAGACTAAAGAATCTAATATAATATTGTAATATTCATTTTGTTTTCATGCGATGTCCAAGTCGATCTATTTGTTTAAAACGTTAAATATTTTTAATATTGGCATGATAATAACTTATGTAATAACTTAAGACAGAAGGTCCTTCAAGTAGACACTAAATAGATTAACCGACTTGGTATTACATGGATCTCACAACTTTTGACGGTAGAAAGACTGAGCTGCGAGACTTGGGTTTTTTACAGGATGTTTTTGATGGGATCTCACTTCTTTTTGTAGAGCCTTTCTTTTTGATACCACCACCAACCACCAACTGCATAAATAACTTTGTAATCCCATATATTTATATGGGATTACAAAGTTATTGATGCAGTTGGTGTATTTGGAAAACTGGACTGAAATTACAAAATATTTAAGTTTTCCCATGATTAAGACACTAAACTCTATATGTATTCCAAATATGAAGCTTCTAAGTCTGCTAGAAGTGCCTTGGACTTTTGATGATCGGTGAGTCAGTGAGTGACAAAATTTAGAAACTTTAACAAGTTGTCATTCTTAAACTACTGGTTCAAATTGACTGAAATTTTAAATATTCCGTGTTTATACAATGCCGGATTAGTTACTGAAGATTCAGGTTTCTTGCTTTATCCACAACCGAATTATAGGGGGTCGAAAAAGGCCCGAATTGCTTCGAGAAAAGGATGGTACGGCCGTGCCGCTTTTTTTTTGCTCGACTTGGCGGGGGCACTGCCGTGCCCCCAGATGAGTTTCCCGGCGAATATTATTGGTTAATGCACTTTATGAAAAAGTAATAGATCGGTTTATTTATTCTTTTACATTCACTAAGATCGTTGCAATAGTCTTATTACATTTTGTTTTTATCTAGACACTATAATTTAAAGATATCTTATTTCATAATTATAAACTAGCCACCAGTAAATAGTATTATGTAATTTATCTGTTTATTTTATTTTTCTACTACATACTCCTATGACTGTTCCTTGACGGTCAACGTGATTGATCATGGCCTGTACCCTCATAGGAAGCCCATGTCCCTATAGTGGGAACTGTATGGGCTGATGATGATGATGATGATCTACACAAACAAACTACAATAAAGTAATAACTAATAATGATTTGATAACAATTAGGTACAAGCTTGTCTGTGCCAAAATATCTATTAAATATCGTTATCCCCCATACGTAACGAATGTTTAATTCTTTGTAAGCACATTACATATATAATCCATCAACTAATTATAAGTTAATCAAGTTAAACTTGTTCCATAAACACAATGCTAAGTTAGCACCATACCGGTAAATTCGCTTCAAAATTTGACAGATGTGAAGAAATACGCCGCGTATAAAATATTTCGTAAACATACGGCATTCAATAATGTATTTAGATGACGCGATTTTTTTTTATACGCTTATAATAAAATATGTCAAGTTTCGTACGTGCACAATGTACGTATGTAAATATATGTAATGAATATCCAAAATAATATCTACTTTTGAATTATTTTATGTCTCTTTCATGAATTTCATTCCACGATTAATTATTATATTAATCAGTTCAATATCTTCTTCTTATATATAAAAATGAATCGCAAAATGTGTTGGTAAGCGCATAACTCGAGAACGGCTGAACCGATTTCGATAATTCTTTTTTTATTATATTCCTTGAAGTACGAGGATGGTTCTTATGTAGAGAAAACTTAAACATGTACCACGGGCGAAGCCGGGGCGGACCGCTAGTTTAAATTAAAAATGTTTGCATACTTAAAGAAAAACATTTTATTCATATAATTGACAAAATTATAATTACTTATTAGCTATATTAATTGCAATAGATTGCACGGTAAAGTATAAGTACATGTGCCATTTCGCTTATTAAAAAAAATAGAAATCGATAAATATCGACCCAATGCCATCATGTGGCCATCATACACTAAAATATTGCCTGCTACGTCTTATAATTTCGTAGCGCCTTGTAGCTCGTAGCGTTGTCCGTAGCGCTACTATTCTCGTCAAAATGTCAAACAATATGTACATTACCAAGAAAATAAGCTGGAAGCAAATGAAACGGGCGCACGAGGAACGTTTTATGAATTCATAAGGTCTTGATGAAGTTTTTATTTTGTTCATTAAGAAGAAAATTTGATTTGATTATTTCACTCACGGAGAATGGGGCAGGTGAATAATTTATTTGGGGGTCAATGCGACCTTTTTTGTTATATGAATAATTTGCATAATTTTGGAGTAAACGATAGTAAAAGGATTGAGAATGTGAAATTTGTTTAGGAAAATATTAGAATGCATTGAAATGTCGTTTAATTTAGGTAGAATCAAAGATTGTATGGTAATAATCTTGAGGTTTTTAAGGTATAGGTTCCATCCATTTAGTACCGTGGTTCACTGTAATGGGTTGGAAACTCTGTATACCATATAAAACAGATAAACAGTATCCAATCCAATCGTATACTTACAATTACAAATGCATATAATATATTATATTCGAATTGTAAAGATCAAAGGACATGACCACGAATGCCCTAAACCTCTCAAGTGTACATAACTCAAACTATAATCCAAAAAATCTCACTTGATTCTCCGTAATAGTAGCACATAAAACAGGTGGGGTTAGTGAGCCTTTAATAATAATAATAAATGGTGCTTAAATCACCCGCCTGATGCCTCTGCGATGAATTATGGTATATAGTGTGAGATGTAATGAACATTTTACGATGTAATTCGTCGTAGGGAAATGATAACTCATTTTAAACTCGATTTTGTGAAAATGCTATTTTATAGATAGAGTTTGCAAAAATAAAGCTCGTGTTAAATAAGAAGAGCAATATTATTTTGCTTGATAATTAATTAAGAGCTTATTTTTATTTCTTATAAATTTTAAGCTATTGCATAGCTTCTATCGCGGGCCTTGAGTGCGGGGACCGAATCCAGAAATTCCGTAACGAAAAATCCTCACGCTCCTTACTCCGACGGGCGCGGAGGTGTGGCTTGAAGGCATAGCATGCAATAGCTTTACCGCGGCAGTCCCCGAGTGCCACACGTCTTTTATTATTTAACAATAAATTGACCGCTAATGCCGCCTTGGTGACTCGATATAAAAACATAAAAAATCTAGTTTTAACTAATGGAATAATAGAATACAAAATTGGTTAGTTGTACCTAAATAAAAACAAATCCCAAAAAACTAGCAAAGAAAAATCATTTCTTCTTAAATGTTAGTTTAGACAGAATAGAAAGCGTCTCTTACACTATAAAAGTGGTACAAATAGGCCAATCGCGTCCTTCTTATAAAGTACGCGGATTTCTTATAATCCTCGGAATCTCTCCGGCATATTTTACGATGGCGGTATATTTTATTTCCATTTAACCTGACGTGAATTATATTTCAAATGATATATTGTTTTATTTAATCGCATTTAGCTACTGATAGTCTGAGATTCTGGTTGTATCTGGAGAATATCTCTTTTTATCTAGTGGATTCTGACAATCTGGAAGCAAGTAAAACTTTGAAATTAAATGTAATTGGACTTCAATACGAGCTTTGGTTTCCTTGTAAATCTTGTTTGCCAATCAAAACGTTTTCGAATCATAGAATACCTACAAAGGCTACTCAGCAGATTGTTTGAAATCCCGACACATTTTTATTCATTTACTTTTTTAACATCAGAACAAAACAATCTTAGAAGATGTTTCGATTTCACTCACCATTATTGTCTTGACGTACCTACTTACATTCAAACGTAGCTAGCAATGCCATCTCCAAAACTCAACAAAATTTTAAAGCACCAGCTCTAAACGAAATGACCGTCACACAGGCAAACAATAAACCAATCACGGTACAAAATCAACACGGCTAGCAAACATCGGACAATTTTTCCGCTTTGTCCAATCCCAGTCCATTCTTTCCTGGTCTATCACCTGAACCTTACTGTATTTGTACAGCGAAATTGAGAACGTGCTGTAATTGAATTGTAGCTGCTTCGAGCATAGACTATACATATGCTTCCAGTGTCGCGAATGGTCTGGGATTTATGCCTTAGGGCTGGCGCAGATATGGCGGAGCGCAGCACAGAGCATTTTTCACTGTCAAACTATTATCGACACTGTCCTCATTAAAAAAATATTCATAAGCGTAGCACGCTCTCTACGCTATCGCTGCATGTGATCGCTTCGATGCTCCTCCGGAATAAATTGTTATTTTATTTTGAATATTAATTGCATGAGATGTCGATAATTGTACCTATGACCGTGAAAGAAACTCTGCGCTGCGCTCCGCCATATCTGCGCCGGCCCTTTAGATTTACTAGTACAATGTTTTGCGTTGTGGGAAATAGAATAATTACGTTGAACCCTAAGGATTAGATGATTTCCTGGTACACTGTATTCTGCTTTGGAATCGTTTAATTATGTTTAACCCCAGATTCTCGGATGAAAGGTTTTTACATTTCTGTGTAGACTGTAGGGTTTTGTAGCTACCAAACTATTCTGATTTATTTACTTATTAAAGTTTGATTAAATATGAAATACGAGATGCCGCTTAGATGGAAACGACAAATATACGTATAATTTGCTATTATCAATTCAAGCCTAGAGTGAACAGTTACCTTCTAGGGAAGCGCGGGAAGATGGTACCATCTTAGACCTTAGACCATCTTAGACCACATCTCAGCTTAACGTCAGGCGAGATTGTGGTCAAGCGCTTCCCTATTCACAAAAAAAAACATTACTTACATTATCTTTACTATAGTCTGTAAGTGCTAAGTAATAATAGAATATAGAGAAACTTGAATCAATTGGACACTACAGAGCATTAGTCACAATCGATGTCGATTTAACTCTACACCACTTAGGATTTCAATTAATGAGCAACATGAAGAAAATGCCTAACTAAGACTTAATAATTGTATTTTTAGTGTGTAGGAAAAAAAATAGAATTATTTTCTTACCTCTTACTATAACTATCTCTAGCTACTTATACCTTAAATATAATATGTATTTTGAGCGAGAAAATGCATTTTTTTAAATCAAATGGATTAATATTTGCATGATAATATACTACAATCTATACTTAATATTATAAAGCTGAAGAGTTTGTTTCTTCGTTTGTTTGCTGGAACGCGCTAATCTCAGAAACGATTTGAAAAATTATTTCACTGTTACATTGTCCATTTAACGAGAAAGGCATTATATATTATATTTATGCAGGTAAAACCGCGGGGCACAGCTATTGTCGTGTACGAAAATACTAATTTAGTGCCCACTCTGGATAATTAAACTAAACAGAGAAATAGTAAAGCAAATTCATGCACTACATAGTTCACTGGGCCAAATTGTTAATAAATTACTCCACCCCTTTACATACCTACAATCTACATACTCAAAAAGATAAATTCCCGAAAAAATATCCGAATATTATACAACATATACAGGACGTTTAAAGTCCCCAAAAATATCCGAATATTATGCACATACAGGGTGTTCCGAATCTCCAACGTTCCCGGATAATTCGGTTACGCTTTGCGATCCTTCACACTAATAGAATCGGTCGGTGTTGCCAAGTGACATACGATAAACAGACTTCAACTTATTGGACTTGCAAATTTGTTTTACCAGTTTATTTGAACGGACAACGGATTAAGGCTTTAATTTAAATCATTTCGTGTTTCCTTTTGTGCAAGTAATTGGTAATTATACAGCGCGTGAAATATCTTTCGTGCTTTAAAATTAATAGGTTTATGTTGCTAATAGACATTAATAAAGAAATAAACACTGTTATTGTGTCAATTTTTCATGTTTAAAAAAAACAGATTAAAATCCTACAGTATGCAATATTGACCTTATAATATTATGTAAGATTTTTTAAATTGATTTGAGATATTAAATTTACAACTTAAAATATTATTTACAACATGAAACTTTCAATATTTTTACCTGTACAAAATGTTCAATTTCAATACCTATAAAGTATAAAATACATAAAGAAAAACTACATCATGTATCACTTTACCATTTCTAGGAGATATTTCATTGGTACGATGAATTATTGCATCTATCCGTTTGATTGCATGCATATGGCAGGTCATAGAATCGGGTTTCGTTCTATTTCCGCGATTTTTATTCCAATGTATTTCGGAACGGAATGTTATTTGATCATACTGTATATTTACGTTGTTTTAGTAGTAAAGATGATTTATATGGCTTGTTAACTACGTAATACATAATTTATTGATAATTAAGAACATGTGCGATTTACACATAACTTGCTTTTGGAAAAAAAGGTCTTTTGGCATAAAAAGGTAGTTTCGCTTTTGCTTTTTTTATAAAACAGTAGGTGCCAAGTAAAATTTTTTATTTCTATTGATCACCAACGATCACTTCACCTATAAATGAAGGTAGGTACAACTTCTTGGAATGAGTGTTGAAGAAAGACAATTAAAACTGATTTCGTTCTAGGAAAGACAATCTAAAACAATTGTTGAAGCCGGACGGGAAATTAGTGGAATTAATTAAAAGAATTAAAAATTGTGTAGGTATAATGAAATTCGAAAACTCTCTTTCGTAAATTCGAAATCTCCGCCTGACATTTAATTATGTATTTTATTTACTTCAGCACTATTATATATTACTATAAAATATTAAGTACATTACAAAATTGCGTTCAATTAATAAAGTCTACCGTGCAAATAATGTTGTCTAGGTATAGTTACCTAGTAATAGAGAAATAAGAGTTATACCGTATTGAAAGCGATTGCTCAATATCCCCTTATTACGTGAATTCAAACTAACTTTTAAATGAAATAGCACACAGTTTGAGCGAAGAGTATCAATAGTCTCATTAAAACCGAGGCAAGTTCTACTTTCCCGCTGAAAATCTTGAAACTCGAAAATTGAGCTTTTATATCAGTTTATAACTTGTTTAATAAGCCTTTTTTGTTACAACTGCCTCAAAGGATTTTTAGATTTGAGCTGCAATAAAAGTTGGGAAAGTTTTCCTTGATTTTCTTATTCGTAGAATATCATATCATTGCTATTTGCTTTTACGGTTATTTACAGCTTTTGAGACTTTATAAAATGTTGAATTGTGTATTTTATACAAGGTGAAAGGTAAGACATTTGAAAAATTTAGACAGGAGAAAAAAATTTGGACTTTGTATGGAAATCTGTCAGCTGATTAGCGAAGTTTCCTTACAAAGTCCAATTTTTTTTTTTTACGAATTCAGCAAAGTTGTAGAACAAAAGTTGTTCAGTTTCATGAGTAGAAGCTCCTGTCTAAATTTTTCAAACGTCTTACCTTTCACCTTGTATATTACGAGAAACATCACTTCAAAGTCGCTTTCTCTGTCCCTATGTCCCTATGTATGCTTAAATCTTTAAAATTACGCAACTGATTTTGATGCGGTTTTTTTAATAGGTAGATAGTGATTAAAGAGGAAGGTTTTAATATAAAATTTTTTAGGTTTTAGACAAAGCGGGCGAAGCCACGGGTGGTTAGCTAGTTTATAATAAATTCTTACAAATTACTTTTTTATTCCCTTTAATAAGAAAGTGATATTAGGTAACCAGAAAATTATGCAGTGTAGATAATTTTGATTTTAAGTTCATATTTTGATATCTTATAAACTGACACTTCATTCATCATACATGACCTAATATTTAATGTAAAACCTTTACACAACTAACATACTAGCCTGACCAAACCGCAAATCCACGGCTTCTCAACTAAAACGAATACAAATGAATATTACATAAATGCCGGTTTACAGTGAATGCGATACAATTGAAATATAAACCTAGGCCACGCAGGTACCTACCAACCAACCACCCTCGGTAATCCTTCAAAGGGTCGGCCTCAGATTATCCGTGAAAACATACGAACTTTAACTCGATTCATTTCGTATTAATTGCTCGCTTTCAGTGTTAAATTACAAGAATGCTTGATGAACAATGGATAGCTTACTGAAAAAACATACGGGGGAAGTCAGGGCTTTCTGTCAATAAGCTACGTCATTTTTCTTTTAATTCAGGAAGCTAACGTAGGTATATAAGATTATAAGACGTTTTATGATATCGTTTTACAACTGTTAATTGGGCACAATAATAATGTGATTTAGATTTAGATTATATAGTTTCAAATAGCAAAACGATATTATGTAGATCACGTGATATTAGGATGCTTTGATCTTAAGATGTTAATATGGCTTCCACGATAAATAGCTTATACTTCTCGATAACGCACCTGGGGCCTTAGACAAAGTAACAACTACAAAACGATAACGAAGTTAGAAATCGCAAAAATGTATGGGATTGACATACGCCGCGTTAGATCACGTGGTCTATCTAATGTCAATCCCATACATTTTTGCGATTTCTAACTTCGTTATCGTTTTGTTATTGTTACTTTGTCTACAGCGCCTGTAATCTCTTTGTATTTCCCTCTCCCACACCTTCTCCCTTTGTGTAACAAATCTCCGTATTTTCCAATCGATGGCACGCATATAAATCATGAATAAATTCAACTCTAGGACGAATTATTAAGGCTCCACTATACCGCGACTCGTATAATCCTGCCACAAAGGAAAGCTCCAACGCTCTGGATTTCACGAATGTTTGCGAGTGTCATTTAAAATATTGTGGTTTGTAAAGGAATGGCGACAATGGACAGGCCTTTGTCAAAGACTTGGCCAGATCTATGAAATGGCATGAAAAAATGCCTCGAAAATATGCAGCTTTCAGTCGTAGGGTTATTGGGTTGGAATATTGGAGTGATCTCTGAAATTTGGTTTGGGTTTCGAAATGTAGGGAAGAATAAGAATTATATGCGACTTAAGAATGTAAATATTTCAAAATTACCTCATCGTGGCATAGATGTATAAATGATGTTACAATTTTTGTTAGCAATTCATTAAATCTGTTGTTATACCCTTTTCCTCAAATACTTAATTTTCTGCTGCTTTGTATACTAAAAAGTGATAGACAATTATTATTCATCTATCTATTAATAATTAAGATTTAAGACTAATTCGAATGAATAGATTGAAGAAGAATTTATAATTAGTAATCACAATCCCGCACTAATAGAATGAAACCAATAAATTGAAACAATATCCTAAAATCAAACACATATAGGTACAGTTGATATATCTTACTTTTGATGACATTTAAAACTAGTTCAAATTAATAAAAACTAGAATGATATTATGATAAATACCACATTCCAGCACACAATCCATTCTTGAATAAGAATACAATACCCTAAAATCGAACACATCCAGATACAATCTTAAAAACCTCTAACCCAGTTAAGCAAACTACAATATTGACAGAAACTAATTGATTCACGCAGGTTTACTATTGTTTGAATAATGCTGTCCCAGCGGAGTAGAATCATTGATCAATGCTGAGAGAAACCTATCAAATGTAGGCTCCGTGATTGGTTTTTGCAGATTTATTAGGTATCTATCAAATCGAACCGTGTTCATGCGGTGTTCGTGTCGGTTTATCCATTTTGTACATTCGTTGTTGGTAGGACAACAATGTATTTTAACGACTGAAGCGTTTTGCCACAATGTGACGACATAAACGGAATTATGAATAATCTGTGTAGCACCTAAATCAGTGTTAGCAAACATAAATACCCTCTCTTTGAGGTATTTTGAAGGGTCCACAAGCGCTAAATCCGTTAGATACTAGATAATAAAATAGGCAAGCTAGGTTACATCGAACCTTCTTAAAGGTCCACGAGACATAAAAATATATATTTATTCAATAAATATATAAAGTATACTAAAGCTGCGTCAAAGTGAAGCCACTAAAAGTGAATTGCTAACAAAAGGACCTCTCGCCCGCCAACAAATTTTGCCCACGTCACCGTAGCCACGTAAAAAATCATATCCATTACGATAAACCTGGGGTTACATTACTTTGCCTTTTGAAGCAGAAGATATAATTTTATTAGAATTTTTAACATGAAAATTATTAAAGTAAATTTTAAGACTTTTCTAGAGGTATGAAATTTTTCTGATTCATGAAACAAGGCAAGGATGTTATAATGTTAAAGTTTATTTAATACTAGAGGTCCGCCCTGGCTTCGCCCGTGGTAAATATTTCGCAATAAAAGGTAGCCTATGTCCTTTGACCTTTCTCGGGTATCAAAATATCTCCATACCAAATTTCATGCAAATTGGTTCAGTAGTTTAGGCGTGATTGAGTAACAGACAGACAGACAGAGTTACTTTCGCATTTATAATATTAGTATGCCTATCCAATGAAAAAAATGTTAAGGTCTAAAATAATTAACACTACAGTCTAAAAATGTTTCGCCCCATTCATTCTAAATTTCCGTCCGTCTTCATTAATTTGATTCTTATCACCAAATTGATAGTAAACAAGATAATATGAAAGGTAGGTTTAAAGATAACTTCATAAACAAATAAAGTTTCCACAAACAATAATCAATCACAAATTTATTATACGACTAGCAATATTTAAGGATTTCGTAAAAGTAAGGAATATCCATTGAATCTAACCCGAGCCTTTGAACTCAAGTCGACGCGTTCTCGGATTCCTGAGTTACGAAGGTAAAAACAAATATGCCTATTTCCAACAATTTCACGCTTATATTCTTTTAACTTTCCTTTCCGGGAATTTTTCGTCCACTATTCTATACATAATTCTATTATAATAATTTTCACATTTGAATTGTGAAGTGATATTTTGTTCAAATAATTAGATAGGTACATGTCATGTTTTATTTTGCAAAACTTTTAAACGTGGGACAGCTAAAATTGTTGAATTATAATATTTTCGAGTTTTTGTAAATTGTTATAAAAATATATAACTACGAGATAAGGTAATATCACTGTAATTCGTAATTAATCATTCAATTCTATATTTTCTGTAATTTTCAAGCTGATTTATTTTAAAGTTGGCAACCCTTATTCAAGATCCAATTAAAATCGCATAACCTCAAAGGTTAGAATTTGAATGCTCACCCAATTCCCTTGTATTGAAACACAATCAATGACTTATATACCCTATATGATGTAGGTAGGTACTGCACTTGTCTTTCTGTGCTATACAAATCAGAGATTACGACTGGGAGCCAGCTATACCGGCATTATGTATGAACAACGTGAAGTAAGAATAACGGACGATATTGTTTTCGTTTTTTCTATTGAATATCGAATATGAGAACGATGAAGCTCTTTTTGTAGGTGCCTACATTCCCTTTAGACCTTCTTCTTATGATAATTTTACTGTGAATTATTAAAAATAATGTTTAATACACTCAATAAAATTTATGAAGAAAATTTACAACAAAACTAACCTGCGGTGTGACATGTCAGTCAGTCACACCGACTTTTATTACATTATACACTTATATCCTTCAAAGGAAATTGAGTGGCTCTTCAATTTCCCCACAGCAAACTTATCCCATGCAAAACAAATTATATGACAAAGTAACGTAGGTATATAAAAATTCAATCCCCATGTTACCCGTTTACCGACGATCTATAGCTTCGTTTCCTTGATTAAATTCAGTGGTTAGAAGACACGTTAAAATTTCCCTCGAGAATCGGAATCAAAGCTATCTTTAAAGAGGAACTTTTGATGCACTTAGAAAGATTTAACGCTAAGCGCATCGCGTTAAACTACGTTGGGTATTTCACTTTGTGGAGACATTTGTATTGTACCTACAAAATGAACTAATTCTGCCGCGGATCCAATGAAAGAAATGTACTGGTTGGGAAACTCTTTGTGTACGTAATGTACGAGGGAATTGGAAATTTGCTTCGGGTTAAGTAGGTACTTCGGTGAAGCGATTTTGTTGCTTAACGCCTGATTTATAGAATAACTAGATTTCCGCCCGCGGCTTCGCCCGCGTTTTCAAAGGAAAACCCGCATAGTTCCCGTTCCCGTGGGATTTCCGGGATAAAACCTATCCTATGTGTTAATCCAAGTTACCCTCTATATGTGTGCTAAATTTCATTGTAATCGGTTCAGTAGTTTTTACGTGAAAGAGTAACAAACATCCATACATCCATACATCCATACATCCTTACAAACTTTCGCCTTTATAATAGTATTGAGATGAGATGAGATGCTAAATGTAAGTAAAAAAAAACCTTTTATTGATGGATAGATTTTTTTTGCCAAGAAGTTGTATACTTACTATCTATAGTCTATACAGTAAAATGCGAAGGAAAACTAACTAAACTAAAACTAAAAACTAAAACTGAACACCTTATTTATAGGGGGGAAAAAACTGAACACCTACAAAAATATGCTCCTTAAATTACCGCATCAAATTTTCGCGGATCCGTGTGGAATTCTAGATTCGCGCACAGATCAAACCCAGTCTGTCAAACTGATAGCAAACATTTCTATCGATTTGACCTGCATACCTCCCAGTCCATGAATTTAGACTTCAATTGAGTTTGAGCTGGCAATATAGCTATGCCTTTTGCAGTGTATTAACATAATATTATAAGTCAAGATAGAAGGCTATGGAAATTTAGGCCTTATTATGAGAATAAGGATAACAATAAAATTTACGAGCGTATTTTATAAAAAACTAGCGGTCCGCCCCGGTTTCGCCCGTGGTACATATTTACGTTTTCTCTACATAAGAACCATCCTCGTACTTCAAGGAATATAATAAAAAAAGAATTATCGAAATCGGTTCAGCCGTTCTCGAGTTATGCGCTTACCAACACATTTTGCGATTCATTTTTATATATAAGAAGGTGGAGACCGTTAAGATAGTAGGTACTAAGTATTATATTTTTTAATTCTGTAGTACCTACCTTGAGATGTAGGTACAGTAGGTACCTATGTCTTAAAATTTGCAAAGGATTTCAGGCGTAAGCCATTCACCCTTCATGTGCTGGTTCACTCTGGGCACTTTCTGTCCTCTGTCGTGTCTGCTTATCTGTTTTTCATTCTGTTTCTCCAATGGATAGTGGCTCTCGAGGAAACTTTTAATAGGTACATTTTATTTACGAGCGAAAAGCTAGGATTGGTTAATTAGTTTAGGGTAGGTATTAATTTGCTGCATAAAATCAGTGTTACAAAAGGGAATTATTTGCATTACTACTTAATTGTTTACCTCATTTTATTAATCACTTGTGATAAAATGGTACAAAGATTACGATGTCATCGCAAAAAACATGCATGCAACTATCGCCTTTTCTCCTCGGAAATACAGCCTAGCTTTGCAAGCCTATACTAATTGCAAACAACACTAATTTTGACGAGGCGTATAAACGCTAAAATTTTACTTAATTATTCGACAAAGGAGCCAGTAACAAAGCGATGCCATCCAATTAAAGGAGGCCTCTTGAGGGGTAACATTTGATGCAACCTCAAAGATCTCTACGTAATGGACTTCTCCCGCCATAAAACTCTTTTTAGATTAATTAGACTTTGTACCTTTACGGCGCGTCATAAAGTTTTATTTAGCGAAATGGCTTGTATTTCAGCCATGTTTTTAAGTTTTTTACTTTATCTTGTGTACATAATAAACATTGTTGCGTGCAATATTCTTATAGTGCAGTGTACAGTGCAATGAATATTTGAACATTTGAATTTTTAATAGTTACGAATTTATATATACATAGTTTGATAATTCTGTACCTACGGGTACACGTACTCATCTGAAAAGTAGGTAGGTAACAATATTATTTACGTAGTCACATACAAGGTCATATTCTATCATTGCATACAATATTATCATGAAAATATTATGTTGCATGTACGTTGCATGTCTCCATTCAACTTCGTCCAGCTGTTGACATAATAATATAAATAATTAGTTATATAAAGTAAATGTATACAGCGGCTAATACCTACCTATATTATTACAATATTTCAGATCACTTGGGAATAATCAGGAGATTGAGCGGCTACAGAACATAGGTCATAATCTAATTATGGAATTTTGCGTGTTTGAATAATTATTATGGCTCTTTTTAAATTCGTTATATTTAAACACATTTAGATTTTTAAGCTATTGCATAGGAGTCGATACATATCTATCAAACTCCGGTAAGTCCATTTTAACAGAAATGTGGGAATCGAGGTATTTTTAATAACTTAAAAAAACAATATGTTTGGACCTTTATAATTTATGACGGATATAATATAAGTAATACATTAGAATTATTTTTACGAAGAAAATAAATGTATTACTTGATGATTATGCCACTAAATTATATTTAAATCTGGACATACAGGCGTTTGATATGTACCAGCAAAACTTACCGGGATTTGAAAAACATCGTCTTGGACTTACAGGAGTTTGAAATATCTCTAATGGACTTACAGGGATTTGATAAAAACTCAGTTTTGGGACGTACTGAGGTGATGGAAATGGGTAAATAGTTCGTCGCGTTGTAAGTATTGGACATTAAAATAAAATATGTAAATTAAAAGATACAAATTATTATTATTATTAACCTTTATCATCCCACTGCTGGGCAAAGAGAGAGGTCAATAAATCAAAACGGTTGAAAAAATCTCAGTACGGCCCTGGGCTTCATGGCTGGGAATTACTACTGTGCGTGTGCTGTGCGTCTAGTTTCATTTATCTTTTAGCTGTTTTCTGGGCCTTGTCTGTTTTAGCTTTTGGTATTGTTTTTTTCCTTGCTTTGTCTACAACCACCACCTCTATAGTAAAACTGTTTTCTTCCATCATTTATCAATAAAAACGATTTAAAAGCATTGCGGTCAAACGTGTTAGCTTCAACAAAATTAAGAGAAATGGCAGCCATCTTAGTGCCATACTGCGCTGTGATTGGTCGAAATGGACTTGCCTGAGTTTGATAAACCACTGTCGATGGACATACCGGAGTTTGAAAAAAAAAATTTACTTTAAACCTTATTTTAATAGAGATACGATTGACTTACCTAAATTTGAAAAGTAGAGACTGGTTTAGTTTACAATTCAAAATTGGCGCCATTGTTATCTCAATTTTGGCGGGGAGTGGACTTACCGGAGTTTGATATGTATCGACTCATTTATTTATTAGCTTCTATCGCGGGCCTTGAGCGCGGGGACTGAATCCAGAAATTCCGTAACGAAAAAACCTCACGCTTCCCACTCCGACGGGCACGGAGGTGTGGCTTGAAGGCATAGCATGCAATAGCTTTACCGCGGCAGTCCCCGAGTACCACACGTCTTTATTATTTTGTATAATATGTATGTATTTGAATTAGCTGGTACCAATTATTATAGCCCAAAACTTAATTTGGAGGGAATATTAAGAAACTGAAAATGACTTTGATATTATGATATGATATAGATTAGATGATAATATGATAATATTATTTTTATTAGGAAATGTTATAAAAAAATAGGCAGGTGTGCAAATTATTAAAAATAAATAAATAATTAACCTGTGTATAGGTAAACCAGAATCTGATGGCAAATTGGGAAATCAAAATTTTGAGTGTGCAACCCTAGGGAAAATGGACTGAACGATCTTGATACTGCTTATTTTTTATTTTGTCCTCAACATCATTAGTCACATTACATAAGTGAACAATACTGTACTTAATAATGAGATATCCACTTAATATTATGTAGGTACATACTTACATGTATAATATACATATTACTAATTTTATCTATGTAATACATATTATTATTTACACATACCTATATTTGTATATTCATTATCATTATGCCATGTAAAAATATGGATGTAATGATAACGCAGATCAAAACAAGATAAATAATTTTTTATAAAATAAAATAAAACTATGTTTATTTTCGTAAGTATTAAAGATACACACATTATAAAATTGACTTGGACAGCTTGGACTTGACGAATAGCCGTATTGGAAACTCCTGTAATAAATTTTCATAAAATTATATTGTAATCAACAAACAATATTATAGTTACCGACTTATAATATTTTTTATTTTTAGGGCCGATTTTTCAATGCCCAGATAAACAGCTAGATAGACTTTATTCTTCAGTTAACAAAATATTCAATTTTTCAATAGACGAATAGGACTTATCTATCGAATAACTACGTTATTTGAAGAATAAATCTATTTGCCACTCCAACGGCCAGATAGCGCGCTATTCGACGGTTAGGCGTTTGAGTTGACAACTGATGCGTCAAATTTGGGATATTTTCGTATGTCATAACATAGAGCGTAGAATAATTAACAATTAAACCTCTTTCTATAAAATTATTATCAATTAAAATCTGATTTGAATTTGATACTTAGCACTGATGACCATGCCATTGAAAATTTGCCGAACGCTGCCTTTAAGTATGTCGTTTCCATCGTAAAATATATAAATTGAAACACAAATTTAACCAAACTCTTTACTCGAATCAAAACAACAATCAACAATCATAGAAGACAAGACAAACTTCAAATGCACTCCTGACGTGAGTCATAATGACGGTTGTTGACAAATTGCAAGAGTTGACTCTATCCCGCTCTAACCTGACTAATTTAATATGTTTGTTTCGCCACTCCGAGAGCAGAGCTGCCAATATGGAAATATTTGGTCAGATAGTTATTCATCAAGTAAATCACGATTGAAAAATAGGCGAGCCGTTATGAGTTAGATAAATAATTGAATAAATCTATTCGACTGGTAATTATTAGACTGTTTATCTCGGGATTGAAAAATCGGCCCTTAGTATCAAAACGGGTAAGTCCAATTTACCAATAAAATCTTCAAAATTGAAAATTGTGATGTGTTTGACCCTTCTTCATTTCTATACACATTATAAACAACACCTCTTGCTTGTGATCGCAGCGGCTTTTTCGAAATTTTCGAAGATTTTTTAGACAAAATCCTAAAAATTATTCATCAATTGCAAAGAAGACAAATAATTTGACAACCAATTTGATAGTTGTCAAATAAAATTGCCATATGAAAATCTTTTATTTCGTAAATATAAATATGCCATCAGATTCTGGTAGACCTATAATTAACCCTGTGAATAAACCCGCCTAATTTATTTTCAACTGGCCACATTATTTATTTTCAACTGGCCACATTGAACTCAAATAAATAGCGCTGGACTAGCAACACTGTATCAAAGTGTTGCGTTTAGAAATATTTCACAGCAAAAGTCAAAACATAAAGAAATATTATGTAATTTTTATTTAATATAATTTCCTATCTACATAATATCTCCATACTATTGCTTTTTTTTATTCAACTGAATCAAATAATTAGAATTTTACCACAGTTCTGAAATTCTAGGAGAAGTCGTTTCAAAACAAAATTAATTTCTGAACGTAAGCGTTCTTCGTTCCGTAATCCGTTGACGTTTAACAAAGTTTCGAAAGAGCTTCACGAAATGATAAACAAAGCTGTGATAGTGGGCGTTGTCACACATTATTTTACTGATAATTCATAGATTAAAAATCTGATAAAGCGGTGCCGTTGTTTCGCGACATTGTACTAGATAAAATTGGAACTAAATTGATAAAAACAACATACAAAACTTCATTCGTGGTGTTGGTGAATCACTTGTTTCGACTCATGTTTTTTACGATTTTGGGTTTAAGACAAAGTATTATCCGATAAAACTTGCGGCAGAATTGACGATTATATGCATATGATTATATTTTAATTCATGAAAATGTTGTATTGCGCACAATAAATTATTTTTAACATGATTCATCGAAGTTTCTTATTGGACCGTAAAGTTAGTGTTGTGTGAAAATGCATAGAAAAACATTGATAACATTATTATTATGTGCAACTGTGAAGTGTCAGTCTAATAAAGACTTATACAATGGACAATTTAAAAATGATTATTACAATGTGAGAACGCAAGAGGCATCTAGGGACCACAGAATACCAAACCCTGGTGACTCAGACTATAGAACGTATGTGTACAATAACCGAAGATATGGAGCGGATCCTTCGAGATATAACCCGTATAACCCTAATATAAACCGGCCTGGAGGCTTTCCCTACAATCCTATTGTGACTAATCCCTTGGACGAGCAGTTTAAATTCAATTCAGTATGTATTCATTACCCTTGGGTAAAGTTACATTATTATGTAAAAACTACATTTGAAGTTCTTTATTTGTATTATGATTACATATAAATTTATAAATGTTCAAACTGATAAATTTAATTTATCAGTTTTCTCAGAGTAAATTAATTGTTACTTGTGTATTGTAAATCAATGTGTAATGGCTATTATATATTATTAGTAAGAAATTTATGTACATACTATAAAATGTGCTTGAAATACACTGTTCAATATTTGTTTTTTTTTTTGTGATTTACCATGAATCTCACCAAGCGATTTATCTCCTTAATAACACATTAACAACATACATTTCAAGCAATTTATTTATCAATTAATTTTTGCTTAATTTAGTTATGTCTAAAAAATACAAAAAAACACAATAACACTATCAATGACAAAATCGTTTCTAGAATCGAGACCCCAATAATCCAGATGCATTATTCCCCGGAGTTCTTGGTGGGTGGAGAGAGGATCTGCAAGGGAAAGAGAGGCGAGACTCAAGGCAGCTGAAGAGAGACATCTTCGTTAACACTAATTATGGACAGGTGCAGGGGTTTAAGGTAAGTTGATTGTTGCGTTATGAATTGCTTTAAATACTTTTATATTATGTATACCTAATTCAAAAAACTCAAGTACACAAAATTTAAAACTAATACCACTATAGGTGGCAAGTAGTGCTGGGTGTATTTTGGAGAAGCTGCACATGCTTTCTGTTGCACCTGTATTAAAAGTATTGCTCAGAAACCTTATATTTTACTTTGGGGCCAGGTTTGGGCCAGTGTTAAATAAATTTGCCTCACACTTTTGTGACTTTTTTACAATATTTAATGAAAGGTGTTATTTTTTTTAGATAAAAATAAATAAAAACAATCAGTCGTTAGACTGAGTAGATACATTATAGTCTTACATATACTTTAATATGTAACAATCTTTCAGGTATACCTTTACGACAATCCAGATCCAGATTCAGGGTATCGACCGTGGTTGACACCTGTGGAGAGAATACAGGGGGAAGTGTCTGTGTTCCTGGGGATACCCTACGCTCGACCACCTGTGTTGGAAGGCAGGTTTAAGGTAATTTAATGGGAAATCATTATTTTGTCGCTATTAGTAAGTAGTTTTCTAAACATTATTTTATTTATTGATGTGGCTTTTTTTTTCAAAATAAAAAATAAGCATAAACTTACAAAAATTTTAAAGAGTGTAAACCATACATGAGGAATTGATAATATATTTTACTGAAATGTATTTAAAACTTTAAAAGCACATATTTGTAGATGTATAAGCCATTTATAAGAAGAATGGAAACACACATTAATTTTATTTATAGGTATATAATTAAAATGGGACATTTTTTTTGTCTGTTTTGATCTCCATTTGATACTAAATGCATATAAAACATTACAGCCTCCCCGTCAACACCCCGGCTGGCAACTAATTCAAGCGGTAGACTGGGGGCCGGCTTGCCCGCAGCCAGTCAGGTTCACAGGCGCTACCAAGGGAGTGCGGGATATGGACGAAGACTGTCTCTACTTGAATGTGTTCTCGCCTAATGTGAGTTTTTTGTCATATTTTGTGGTTAAATTGTGATTGCGATACAAATGGTTGAGTAATGTGTGTGTATATTTAAATTTTAATGAATTTTGGCTAGAATTCTTATATTTTCATATAGAAACGAACGAGTACTACCGTACGCTTCTGCGACACTTTTTACCCCGCACTACCACTTTGTGGAATAGTCTTACCCCCTTTTGTATTCCCGCCCGTGTATCACTTGAATACCTTTAAAAAGGGAGCCTACATCCATCTTCGACAGTCGGTAACAGCCTCACAAAGGTAAATTTGTGAGTGCTCATGGGCGGTGGTAATCACTTCATTAGGTGATCCACCTGCTCAGTTACCTGCTCTTTTATAAAAAAAGAAAGAGGTTCACAAGGACTATTAAAAGGTAGCGCTATATGGACGAACATGGGAACATTTATTGGCTGATGATGATGATGCATTCCCGCCTAATGATATATTATTTAGAAATTTTTACGTATTATATACAAATCCACAAATATATTTTATTAATTAATGTATTCAAAAGGAATATTGATCACCACAAACATAATAAATATTGTCTATCATTATGCGGCAATATTTAAATCACTATAATTAATTGGGGACACATTTCAACAAATCCCGAACAATTGAGACAAACGAAATCGCAAAGTTAATTACAATCACGGGTCATTAACCCCCCACTCATTGGACGATTAATTCACTGAATGAGTTAAATGATTCATAATTACTTCATTGTTCGTTATTGTAGGCCTTAAACTAACGTGATCTTGCAATTATATGCGGCAATTTGGACGTCAAAGGGTTTTAATTGCTTATTTATTCGGGAACTTGAGGCTTATTAAAGCAATGCGGTAAATGGTAGAAGAGTTTAGTAGCTTTAAGAAATTATCTTTATCATAATTCAATACTACACTACATATAAAATAGCGACATGCTGTCTTTGAAATGTTTTTATGGCCAAATTTAGACTAACATGTTGACTTCATTTAGAAACAAGTGTATGTACTTACTTGTAGGTTCTGGCTGTTTTAAATATATATTTATAAAACCTTGAATTATTATATCAATAGCATGTTGGCTTCATTTAGAAACAAATACTTATATGAATAGCTATAACAATGTATTGCTTATGAATATGGAATTGATATGGGATATTGTTTCGTACAATCAAAAATTATAGTTGGGCAAATTAACATACAAATTAAGCGCACTATAAACACGATACTAATAATTAAAATTCAAAATTCCTTAAGAAACTAAGTACAGCTTAGTTTTTTACTGTATTCAAAATAATTTGTGGCCCATTACCGTAAACCCTTAATAAGTTTTAGGTTTATACTCTGTTTTTTTAATCCATGACGTGACGGTATTGCGCTGACGCGACCTTTAAATTTTACTCTCAACGCGCGTAAAGAAGTTTCACTTCAAAACGATATTCATCATTTTAATTTATTTTTATTCATTATTTGTTTTTGCAGACGGAAGCGGGTGCGACAGCTCAAAAGTACCCAGTAATGGTGTACATTCATGGCGGCCAGTTTACCTCGGGAGCGTCTAACCTGTTCCCAGCTCATATGCTAGCTGCGTTTTATAATGTTGTTGTTGTTTCTTTTAATTATCGGCTGGGGGCTTTGGGTGAGTTGATTTGTTGTAAGTTTTTATTAAAGTGAAATTTTTATAACATCGTCTCAAACTATTTGGTCTGTGTAGCGCATGTCGCGTGTATCGCAGCCGACCGTCACGCGACATGCGCTACACAAAGCAGTGTTCGGAACCGTTCGAACAGTTTCACTTTTACCGTGGTTTCATAAAACCACACAACATTTTTGTATATTAAGTTACAAGTGACAAAACTCAATTGAAATATAATCAATGCTAATCAGTAGCGATTTATCCTTCTAATGTGTTTATAATTATTAAAATTAGTCAACTGTTTGGGTAATGGACAAACAAACAAATCTTTATTTGTAGTATTAGTTTAATAATTTATTAATTTCAGTTATGCTACGATACAACTCGATTTTTAGAAAAAAATCGACAGATACCTGCTTGTTTTATTTTTTTCTTAATTTATACTTACCTTCAATTTTCACCAAAATTACTAATCATATTAATTCCCACTTCCAGGTTTCCTATCAACAGCGGACGAGAACTCGCCCGGCAACTACGGTATCCTGGACCAAGCGATGGCCCTCCGCTGGGTCAGAGACAACATAGCCCCTTTCAATGGAGACAGCGAGTCTATCACATTGTTTGGACCGGGGGCTGGGGCTGCGTCAGCTGGACTACTGGCTGTGGCACCGCAGACTAGAGATATTGTGACTAAGATCATTGCACAGGTATGGGCAAGGAGATTTTGATGATCTGTTAGCAGAGTGCTGCTTATGTTAGGTGCAATAAAGACAGGTTTATGGCATTACTAGCTGTGCTCCGCGGTTTATGGCATTGCTCCGCTCCTGTTGGTCTTAGCGTGATGATATATAGCCTTCCTCGTTAAATGGGCTATCTAACACCGAAAGAATTTATATATCATCACGCTTGGACCAATAGAAGCAGAGCCAAGTGGGTGAAAGCACGGGGCGCAGCTAGTGTTCTGTATGTCTATTTAAAATATTTTTGTATAATTTAAAAAAAACGCCTGCTTGACATATTATTACGTCTTTAAAAATAAAAATTACAAAATCCCCAAACCTTTACAGAGTGGATCAGCATTAGCCGACTGGGCGTTAATCGAAGACAAATTTCGGGTTCAGAACACGTCACTCGTCTTTGGTAGGCTGCTGGGTTGTCCGATAGACTCCTCGTGGAAGTTGGTCAACTGTCTGCGTCAAGGCAGGAGCTTCCATGAGCTGGGGAATGCGGAGTTTCAGGTAGCTTATCTTCTAGGGTTGTTGAAAATTCATAAAATTAATGTTAACTATATTTATTTGTGTTAATCAATTGCGCTTTTATAGCAAAAAAAAAGAATACATAGAATAACGTGCATATTCGTACACGCACATAATACATTTACCCCCATAAACATTTACACGAATAAAGTGTAACGTACACTTCGTACATCCGAAAAATAATATTAAACTTTTTTTATGTATTGATTAAATTTTTTAACAATACTTATCCAATTATTTCGATGGATATATTCATAGCCCTATTATATCGATTTTTTTTTGTATTCCCACTAAAAATAATATTTATAATTCACTAACTATCAATAATTGACCCATTTTGTGTGAAAAAAAAATCCGAATTGCAGCCGCAAGTGGGCTTCATACCCTGGGGTCCCGTCCTGGAGAACAACTTTACGTTCCCCGGTGACGGCTGGTACGAGGGCTGGCGCGAGAGGGACTGGCACCTGCTGCGGAACACCCCCGAGGAGCTGATCTCCAGGCGGCTGTTCAACCCGGCACTGCGGTACATGACCGGAGTTACCACGCAAGAGGCGGCATATTATTTGTGTGAGTAGAGGAAGAGATATAATAATTTATTGGTCTTGGTATTAAATTAATTAGTAAATAAAAGAATTGCCTACTCAATTGCACTGACTGCGCATGGTGTTATTTAAATCAATATTGCAAATGCCCAGAACCTTTTATATGTCATTAATATGCAAAATTTACCGTTTGGCCAAACATTCAATACTTTTTGGTGCAGTATCATATGTATTTTCACGCATGTATTATAGTAACATACACTATTATTGCAGACAACAACCACTCCCTGGCCCCGGACTACGAAATAACCGAACAGTGGTTCGACCAGAAGGTCCGAGAACTAGTTCTCCGCTACAACTACACGCTGAACCCGCGCGGCGTGTACGACGCGGTGCGATACATGTACACCTACCACCCCGACCCGCACAACGCGAGCGCGATACGCGACCAGTACGTGCACGTGAGTATCTGACACGTTGTGACACGTATAACACGTTATGGGACTCGCTACATGTACACCTACCACCCCGACCCGCACAACGCGAGCGCGATACGCGACCAGTACGTGCACGTGAGTATCTGACACGTTGTGACACGTATAACACGTTATGGGACTCGCTCCATGTACACGCTGAACCCGCGCGGCGTGCACGACGCGTGTACGGCGTGTACGGTGCGCTACGTTATATACATGAGTTTATGACACGTATTTTGCGAAAAAATACATGCTTTTTATTTAGGCTAACCCATATAACGCTAATTTAATCATATAATAAATGTTTTGCGGTTTTTTCACGCATTTTACACTCGATACAGTCAGTACACATAATATGTGGCGGGTGTTGTACGCTTTTTGCGAAAAAAACTTTTTTTTTCACGTATTCCTTAAATAATTTATGTGTCACAGTAACTAACATGACTACGTAGAATATTAGCTCTATACGCGATCATAACGTGTATATATAGAGTATTTTGTTCGTTTATCATTAAATTTGTATGATGAAAAATAAATTTTAGCGAAGAATATGAACCCCTCCAATTATATGGCATGTTAATAAACATTTTCAAAAATGGGAGCATATCACGGGTCACAATATTTTCAGTTCAATCAATCACTTCACTTTAAGATACAAGTCTTCCTGTAAATGTAACATTTTAATACAATGAACAATGATTCTGACCATGTTGATTAAAATTTAAAAGACATAATGTTCGTTTTAGTTGTAATACATATTGTGGTAAATATGCAATCAACAAAAATAAACCAAAAAATAAAATAAAATAACATTCTGACAGCGGTGGGATTCGAACCCACGCCCTTTCGGACTGGTGCCTAAAACCAGCGCCTTAGACCGCTCGGCCACGCTGCCTGATGGCGGAGTCGTTAGATTTAGCGACAACACTAAAATTACACAATGACTAAGTGTCAAAAGAGATCCTACACGCTAAGTACTTAATTTTTTCTTTGACAAATTATTTTGTTTAATAATTTATATGACTATACTAGTGTACACACGTAAGAAGTGAAACTTCTTTATGACCTTATTTTTCAAAAAAATAATTTACATACTATATGCAACTTTACAGAAATACGTCGAATCATGCGTGGTAGGGATAAGAAAAAGATGGCGCGTAACGGAAAAATGTCACGCGTAACGAAAAAATGTTACACTAAATTTTTTTCCAACCCCGATAAAGAAGTTTCACTTCAAATATGCTCATCTATACTAATATTATAAAGAGGAAAAGTTTGTAAGTATGTATGTATGTATGTATAGTTTTCACGCATAAACTACTGGACCGATTTCAAAAATTCTTTCACCATGAGAAAGCTGCATCTTTACTGAGCAACATAGGCTATATTGCATTTTGAAAAAAAATAGAGATCCTCACCAAAAATGCAATAATGTAACCCAAGGTGTAAAAAATCCTCAATAAAAGTTCTGTCATCGCGTGCGCTGCGGAATCTATGGAGGATAGAACAAAAAAATGTTCTACGGTATTATAGAATGGATCAATATCTACAAGAAAGTCCGCGATACCATATGTCTATCTTCAGTAGTTATGTTACTACAACAACTTTTTTACGTTTTCAAAGTAAATAGAAGTGCCGACAGTAATCAAACCATGTTATCCATACACATATATTAATCCTTATCCCATTAAATGATGTTTTATTATAGACTGTTTCAATACCAGCAAAATACTTTTTAAATGAAAAGAATTGGATATTCCATTCAAAAGATATAACGAATTTTTAAAAGTGTCAATCTACAGAAAATAGTAGACCGTATACTGTTCGAGCAGGCCGTAGTTCGGGACGGGGTAAAGGTGATTTTTATGTGATTAAAAATTAAACCTATTATAGTCCGACCTATAGTAGACTTTTCACTGTCACGATATCTTTGCGGGTGAAACCGCAGGGCATTGCTAGTAAGTTATAAGTTGAGGTTGCCTTACCTGGCCTTATTCTATCATATTAAAATTTAGGAACATAGTTAAAACATTTTGTTCCAGAAATCATCTCAATAATAATTAAATAACGTAGAGAAAAATGCTATATGAACAAGTAACTTAGTTCAGTGAAAATAGATGTCGCTATACGCAATTGAGTCGAGTTGAATCGCGCTAGTGAAATTTTTTGTTGTATACTGATATAATTTTTGAATGGAAAGACATGACATGGGACCCGGAGGATGACATGGACAGCTTCCTTTGATAATGTAATTTTTGAAAAATCTGACAGTTAGTCAGATTTGTATATAATCACAGAACAGTAAAGTAGATAGAAGTGTGATGTGGGCGTGGCCCACGTGTCACTTGTAAGGTAAGATCACCTAACTTGCTCTCAGTTGTGCGCAGAAAAATATTCGAGTCGGTTGTCAGCTGTCAAACCTTTTTTCCATATTTATTCATTAATTAGGACGTGTTGTTCGGTATAAAGAGTGCAAAAATGATAGCAGACGAAATAATATCAGCAATGAAGGCATTTCATACCGTCGGTAAGTCTTATTTTAATTTATTTTAATTATATTTTAATTATATTTTATGTTATAACTTCGCTTGTCGTAATTTGTCAAAATTGTATACAAATATCTAGTCAAAATGAACCTTAATCCATAAGAAATTAGTACTATTATAGATTGAACAGCAAACAAGACTTTCTGGAATATTATTGCAATAAACAAACGAATGTCGCTTTAGTGATGCTTGTGGTGCATATCGACAGTATCGATACTTTAGAAAAGACAAACATTACTTATAAATATTAAATTTTATTTTATTTTTCCTTAGCTTTCATTTGTCTTATTTATTTATAGATTTCCCAAAGAGGCTAATTTAAAAGAGAAATGGATAAATGCAACGTGACGAGTTAACTGGATGCCGAACAGTACTAAGCGGTCTAACAAAGGCCACCGATACATCAAACCTACAGCAGTTCCAAGATTTAAAATAATGCATATTTTCTGTTTGTATTTTGTAAATATAGATTCATACTATTCTATTCCGTTTTTTATTTAATAATAATAATATAAAAAGACGTACTTAGTAGTAATAAACATACTCCAAAATGTGACGCATTATACTATACTCATATAAAAGAAAGAAAAAAAAATACACAAAAAATATTTATTTGTGAATTATCGATAACAAGGCTGACATCCCTCAGAGCATAGCATCAGATAAATATCAAGTTAATGTCATTAATGTTGAGTGACACAAATTTCAACCTTATCTCTATGTGTTGCGTTTCAAATTTATATCTATCGAAAACTAACGCCCTCTGTTGTGGAGTAGCTGAATGTTTTCGAATTTGGAATTTCTGTGCAATGAGAAACAAAACAGCTAATATACCTAGGGATGTTATACTAAAATAAACCGTAACATGGTGCGTTAGGGTACATATTGAAATGCTGAATTTATAACCTAAGTCAGTTTTTACTCAAATTAAGCTGTCCAATCAAAGGCATAGTTTACTTGTAGTGTACTGTATAACTATCGGTTAAAATGTGTGGGTTTGGCGACACTGGTTTTCATACTAATTAGACATTACAGCACTTCTATATGTTTTTACTGTTCTGTGTATATAATGTAGTGGAAGTTGATTATAATGACTCCGAAGCTGAAGGGATTATCATACACGCCAAACTGAGAGAAAAAAGAGGCCGCCATAGCCCTTAGGTAGAAAATAAACAATCCTGCTGTTTTTGTAACTAGGTAGTAGGTACATATTTATTTTATTACTAGCTGTGCCCGCGACTTCGTCCGCGTGGAATAGTGACTGCATACTTAGTAGTTACTACTTACTTCTTAACTTTTATTGAATAATATACATACCATAAATAATTAAAAGAACTGTTAGTAAAATTTATTACTTACATAAAAAAATATCCTTAATAATTTTAAAGTTTGTCTGTCTGTCAAGACCCTTTTTCTCAGGAACGCATGAAATTCAAGCTGAAATTTATATCGAATACTTAAATCTAGGGTCTATCGTAGGTCTTCATCTATCTTCTATAATATAAAAATGAATCCCAAAATGTGTTGGTAAGCGCATAACTAGAGAACGGCTGAACCGATTTCGTTAATTCTTTTTTTATTATATTCCTTGAAGTACGAGAATGGTTCTTATGTAGAGAAAACGTAAACATGTACCACGGGCGAAGCCGGGGTGGACCGCTAGTATGTATTAAATATGGTTGGTGGTATCTGCAAAGTTTTATGTGTTTTTTATTGACTCCTTAGAATTATAATAACTAGTTACGCATCCACCCCAACCCTCTGTGTTAGGTTGAGCAATAGCTTTCCGCTGGCCTCAGCAAGACCACCGGAGAGTTCTTGCAATTTAACATAAGCATAGCAGTTATTGAAAAACATTTGTTTCGTAATAAGGTATCGATTGTATCATTGCATGTAATTCTGGCATTAACATTTGTGACTCCAAATCGTCCACTTGTTATAGTTAAGTAATTAAATAAGTTTAATTTTAATTTTATTTTATTTCTTTTTTTTAAAAAAAGTCAAATCGCTCCCGCAAAGTTTAACTGGCGCAGCCGGTAGGATAGCCACATAAGGTCTGCATGTCTAGAGGTCTTCAAAATTAGCCCTAGAACATTGCTATAAAGGCCGTGCTATCCTGAAAGAACCGAAAAATAAATTTGTTAAACGACCACGACGAGGAATAATGGGATCGACGATCGGTTGGTGAGTAAAACTTTTTGCCATCCTTTCTGATATATTCCCATATCCTTTTCACGAGAGTGTAATTTTGACTTTTAACTATTTTTAACTGTTATTTTGGGATTGAACGTCTCGCATTATAACGGATCTGGTTTTAATATGAAATTCTATTAAATCAGTAATTAGTTAGTTATACGTAAGAAATATCGTATTTAATTCTAAGAATTGTCTTGCATAAAACTCTGCACAGACTAATTAACTATAGAGTGTAACTTAATTAAAAGTTTTAAATTAGAAAATTAAATGATTTTTGCATAAAGAAATATTAATATTAATTGATTTAATTGATCTCAAAATCGATCGTAATTCAATTAATGATTTTTATATTTTATATGTGATTTTATAACTTATTTCAAGTTTTAATTTTTATAGTAATTGATAACATATATTTCTTTTATTGTGCTATATTTTAAGAATTTTTATTACTTATATTGTGTTTTAAATTGATTTCTGTGTGTGTGATTTTTATAATTCGAAATTATTGTAATTGGTTAAAGACTTCAGAACTTTAATTACTCTGTACTTATTTAACATGGAAAGCGTAAACGTAATAACAATTCCGAGTGATATGTTAAAGCTTATTCCTCTTTTTGGTGGAGACAAAAGAATTTTGAATTTATTCTTTCGAAAATGCGAATATATAATTAATAAATTTAGAGGGCATGAAGAGCAGAATATTTACGTTTTACATGCAATAACTAGTAGATTAATAGGCGATGCCGCCGCGTTATTATCGGAGCGCGAAGATATTAATACTTGGCCCGCGCTAAAAGAATTACTAGAACAACATTTTGGGGATCCGCGCAGTGAGGATTGCATAAAAATCTCGCTCGAGTCCTGCAAAATAAAATCCGGGGAAAGTTATCTTGAATTTTGTAATAGGATACAGAATATTAGATCGTTACTAATATCGAAGGTTAATTTATCGGTAGATACGGAAATTAAACGCGCGAAAATTGCGATTTATAATCATACAGCCCTGAACGTTTTCTTGTATAATTTGCCCGAAAACATGGTGCGAATTGTTAGACTAAAATCGCCTAATACATTAGAACAGGCTCTAGAAGCTGTGTTAGAAGAAGTTAATTTTCACGAACAATATCAGTCGCGCAATCGTACCCATAATAATACAACGGTGCCCCAATTTTTACAAAATCCTCAACAAAGATTTAATTTTGGGACACCAAATGTACCTCAAAAATTTGGTTTTAAATTCACACCCCAGCAACCGTTTAATAAAAATCCACAATTTGGTTATAAGCCACCGTTTAATAAAAACCCACAGTTCGGGTATAGGCCTTCATTCCATCAAAATCCACAATTTGGTTATAGACCAACATTAAATCAAAATCCACAATTTGGTTATAGACCAACATTAAATCAAAATCCACAATTTGGTTATAGGCCTACATTTAATCAAAACCCACAACTTGGTTATAGGCCCCCTCAAACTTTTGGTATGAAGCCACAGCATTTCGGTCAAGGACCTCCTCAAAATAACCGCTTTGAGTCTACTGACGTTTCCATGAGGACGGCACCCCCTCGACCGCAAATAACTCAGCAAGGTTTTAGACTGAATGAAACCGACATACATAATGACAATTTACTATATGACAATTATTACTATGACTATAATCCTTACGACTATACGAATTACGAATACGATGAGAATGATATTTATATACCCACTGACGATACTGAAGAAATTAATGTGCCTCCGTCTGATGAAGAAAATTTTCAAACGGAAGCCTCTACAAAGGAGAAATCATAGAATTAAATTGCGATCCAAATCTGAAATTGCCACACATTTATATTCCTGAAATTAATTCCAAATTTATGATTGATACTGGGAGCACGCGATCATTCATCAGCCCCCGAATTGCCTATCAATATTTTCCGAATTTTATAAAATATGAACCCTTTAAAGTTATAAGCACCCATGCATCCAGTCAACATGACGAAGTTATAGAAATTCCGCTTTTTCCAACGTTAAATACCCCTGACGACCACAAATTTCATTTGTATGACGTAGACGAACGCTATGACGGACTTATTGGTAATGACCTACTAAAAAAAAATAGACGCAATAATTGACCTGAAACATTTGCTACTGAGAACCAGGAACACAGACATCCCCATCATTAATAATAACTTAGATTATATTATCCACTTGCCACCCCGATGTGAACAGAAGGTAAAAATTCCTACCGACCTTCACTCAGGTGTTGCAGTAATCGACTTTAAAGAATTTAAACCCGGAGTAAGAATGCCCTCAGCACTAGTTAACTGTAATAATGGCTATGCGACAACAATAATCCAGAATAGCGTAGAATCACCCATGACTCTGAAAATTAACGAACCTCTTCAAACATCAGACCCTTCCGATTGTAACTTTGTACATAACGACAAACACAACGACAACGAAGATGACGAATTACTCAAAAATAATTTATCAAAGCTGAGACTTGACCACACTAGCGAAATAGAGCGTAATAAGATATTCGCCCTATGTCACGAATATAGGGACATATTTTATTGCGAACAAATCCCATTAAGTTTTACAAACGAAGTTAAACATAAAATTAATACCAAAAACGAAGACCCGATTTTTGTTAGACCGTATAGACAGGCTCCTGCGCAAGCAGATGAAATTAATAGACAAGTCGAAAAATTACTTCAAGACAATGTAATACGAGAATCACATTCCCCGTGGAATGCTCCAGTTCATTTAGTTCCGAAGAAGCGCGATGCTTCCGGATTAGTTAAATGGCGTATGGTAGTTGATTATCGAAGGCTTAATGACGTGACTGTTGACGACCGTTATCCACTTCCTAATATTACTGACTTACTGGACAAACTTGGTAAGAGCCTCTACTTCACTACACTTGATTTAGCAAGTGGTTATCATCAGATTGAGGTAGACGAGCGAGACATTAAGAAAACAGCCTTCAGCACTCAGTATGGACACTATGAATTCCTTAGAATGCCATTTGGCCTAAAAACAGCTCCTGCTACATTCCAGAGAGCAATGGACAATATATTAAGAGGGCTACAGGGAATACATTGCATGGTCTACTTGGATGACGTAATTGTATTCTCCTCTAGCTTAGATGAACATATATTAAAATTAAGAACCATTTTTGACCGACTCAGACAGACAAACTTAAAGGTACAACTAGACAAATCTGAATTTTTACGAAAAGAAGTAATTTACCTCGGACATACTATTACTAAAGACGGACTGAAACCTAATGACGATAAAATTACTGCGGTACTTAATTACCCGATACCCAAAACAACTACTGAGATCAAATCCTTCCTTGGTCTTATAGGATACTATAGACGGTTTATTAAAGATTTTGCACATGTAACGAAGCCCTTAACATCTTGCCTGAAAAAACGGAATAAAATCATTTTAGATAAAAATTACATAGACGCATTCAATAGATGTAAGGAACTCTTAACGAATGCACCACTTTTGCAATACCCAGACTTTGAAAAACCTTTTATCTTAACGACTGATGCGTCTAATGTTGCGTTAGGGGCAGTATTATCACAGGGCCCCATTGGAGGCGATAAACCCGTTGCATATGCAAGCCGCACCTTAAGTGACACCGAATCACGCTATAGCACCATAGAACGCGAGTGTCTAGCCATTGTTTGGGCTATTAAACATTTTAGGCCTTATCTTTATGGTAAGAAATTTATGATATATACAGATCACAAACCTTTATCATGGCTTAACTCTCAAAAGGATACAAGTAGTAAACTGACTCGTTGGCGACTTCGACTCCAAGACTATGATTATGAAATAGTTTATAAGAAAGGGAAGCAAAATCTAAACGCGGATGCTTTGTCTAGAATTAGGGTTAACGCTACGCATTCCGATAACGAAAACGAATCTATGGTTGTTAATATAGACGATAGAGACAATAGGCCAAGAACGCGTAACGACTCTAGTACAATTACTATATCAGAACGCGATTCTAGTGAAACGATATCTATTCCCGACTCTGAAACTCTATCGGCGATGAGTTCTCCTAGAACTTGTGACTACCCAGTCAGGTCACCATCTGTAACGTCGAAATCGGATACAGTTCATTCAGCTAATATTGTAGAATCGTCCGGTATACCTATATTACATGAAGCAATAGACACAAAACCAAATCAAATTTTAGTATATACGTGGTTTAAGAACGAAATGCAAGTTCACGACCTTTCACGTGAAAAGCAAAAGGTTTTAGAAGTTTTCTTGCCTACTAATAACCAGGATCTAGTAAAACAATTTTTAAAAGAGTATATTAAACCAAAGGTTAAGTATTTCATTTATTTCGAAGATGATGAACATCGCAAACAGTTCACTAGCATTGTCATAGAATTATTTAGAAAGGATACAGTATTGTTATTTGAATGTACGGAGCGTGTAGTTTTTATAGAAGATGAGAAGGAACAAAAGGCTATTATAATAAAGCACCATCAAGGCAAAACGTGTCACCGCGGTATTAAAGAGACTCTAGCAAGTATACGTAGAAATTATTTTTGGCACAATATGCAGGAAACTATTTCAGCCCTTATTAATGCCTGTGAAACGTGTTGTAAAATGAAGTATGATCGTAATCCCTTTAAACCTATTTTACAATTAACTCAAACACAAGACGCGCCGTTCCAAGAAATATTTATTGATATTTTTCAGATAGAAGGAAATTATTACTTAACTATTATCGACGCATTTAGTAAGTTAGGTCAAGCCATTCCAATAGACAATAGATCAACGGCAGAGGTAGTGCGTGCACTCATGAAGTATTTTTCATTTTACGGCACTCCTAGAAAGATTAGTTCAGATCCCGGTAGTGAATTTAACAACGAGCTAATGAAAGAATTTTTGAATTTACATAAAATTGAGCTTCATATCGGCTCACCTAATAATCCTAATTCAATGGGATTAATTGAGCGTTTACATTCGACCATTAGTGAAATTTATAGATGTGCGAAATATGAAGAGAAATGCACGGATGCAGCATCAGTAATGATGTATTCAATTATTGCCTATAATAGTTCCATTCATTCAGTTACGGGCTTAACCCCTTTTGAAGTCGTATTTGGTCACACGGATTCAGGTAGCTTATTTAACGCTGATTTCGAGCAGCATTATATACAGCAATTGGTTAAGGACCATGCAAAACGTTTAAAGATTCTATATAAACATTTAGCAGAGAAAATGATCGAAACTAAGCAAAAGGTAAAGGATAGGAGAGGTGGTGAAGACCAAATCAGTCTCCCATCAGGAAAAATTATATTTGCGAAAGACGTTAATAAGCGAAAAAGCAAGGATAAGCCGCGATTCCATAAAGCTAAGGTTATAGGACAAGGTTCAAGGAACGTTATACCGATAGAGATTGGTAAACGGAAGACTAAGGTCCCTATTAAAAATGTAAAACGCCCTCCGCAGGTGGTGTTGGCTGATAGTGATGAGGTCCGCGCTGGCCCTTCAACTACAACTTCTTCAACATAACCCGGGAATTTATCCTGTGAAAGAAGGGCAAGCATATCTCCAAACAGACTATTGGACTATAATTAAGGTTTTAAATTTAGATAAGATAAATGATGACTTAAATTTTATTATTAGCAAATACAGTGAATTCGATAGTTTAATTAATAAGAATATTTCATACTTACACGATTTTCAAGTGGCAAAATATCACGCTGAATATATTCGCGACATAACGGTTCAGAAATACGAACAGTTAGTTCCACACAAACGCGTCAAAAGAGGTATCCTCAACCCTCTGGGTTCCTTAATTAAAATTATAACGGGAAATTTAGACTATAGTGACGCAATTAGATACGATAAACTTACAGCTAAACTTGAAAACGATCAGACTATCATTAGAAATAAAATTACCTTAATATCTAAAATGCTCGATAGTTTTATCAATTCTACTGAAGTCTTAAATCAAAATTCTAATATATTAGATAAGCGTTTAAAAATTGTAGAATCTATGATTAAGGAATTAGCATCTAAGGATAATCATTGGGTTTATACTACTTATGTTGTAAGCCTTTTAAATTTATTTGTTAGTAATTTTCGTTCTATTTTTATAAAATTAGGAGAAATAGAGACTGCTCTAGCATTTAGTAAAGTATCCATATTACATCAAAGTATTATTAATTCTACTGAACTGTTGCAACATTTAATTCTTATATCTCAAACTGAAAATTTAGTGTTTAAAGCGAGTGAGGCAAATTTAGTAAAACTAGAAGAAACTATTAATGTTAAATCGTATATTAAACAAAACCAGATTACGTTCATAATGGAGGTTCCAATTACAGATAATTATACTTATAACTATTACAAATTATACTCTATACCTATGTACCGTGAATCCGATAGTAAAACCTTTTCTATTTTTCCTAAATATCCTTACCTGTTGGCAAAGGGGATGAAATACTTACCGATTGTAAAACCGTGCCGATCGCTCGCTGCTGGAGAACAATTTCTATGCGATGAACAAAATCAAACGCCATATCCTGAAACTACTTGCATAGAACAACTGCTTAAATTTGAAGGAAATCCAATGCACTGCAAACAACAGCTAATCAATATAGAGAATGTAAGAATTCAAAGAATCACACCTATAAGTTGGATACTTTTCTCAAAATACAGAAATACTCTGACTCAAATTTGCAATGGTGATGTCAGCAAATATCCTGTCGTGGGCACATACATAATGACCATCGACGAACCATGTAGCATCGAGATCCAGAATATAACGATTCGCCCTCACCAAGTAATCACTGAGAATGATCCTGTGGAACCAACGAAAATTATAGTTTTGCCGCAATTACCTGTGAATAGAACTCCAATATTATCCAGTACACGTGTACTCAATATGCGAGGCATCAACTTGGACGAAGTTAAATATATGTCAACGATATTAAAGCAATCAGTGTTCAGTGATAGTGAAATGGTTAACAGTGAAAGAAATTTTAGATTCAGTGCTACTTTAGGCTATACGTCTCTATTTTTAATCTTTGTACTTGTAATTCTATTTTTACTTTACTTACTTCGTTATAAGATATTAAATGTAACATGTCTGCGAAATCATCGGATAGTTATTAAAAATGAACAAACCGATAATTTCGCACTTAAGGAGGGAGGAGTTACGCATCCACCCCAACCCTCTGTGTTAGGTTGAGCAATAGCTTTCCGCTGGCCTCAGCAAGACCACCGGAGAGTTCTTGCAATTTAACATAAGCATAGCAGTTATTGAAAAACATTTGTTTCGTAATAAGGTATCGATTGTATCATTGCATGTAATTCTGGCATTAACATTTGTGACTCCAAATCGTCCACTTGTTATAGTTAAGTAATTAAATAAGTTTAATTTTAATTTTATTTTATTTCTTTTTTTTAAAAAAAGTCAAATCGCTCCCGCAAAGTTTAACTAACTAGTCATTAGGCAATAAATTAGTCGGGAAGTACAAATAAAACAAACATTTATACATCACTAGCTTTCCGCCCGCGGCTTCGCCCGCGCAGTCAAAGAAAAACCCGCATAGTTCCCGTTCCCTTGGGATTTCCGGGTTTGCGTCATTTTCCCGGGATAAAAAGTAGCCTATGTCCTTTCTCGGGTATCAAAATATCTCCATACCTTTGAACTGAAAATTGGTTCAGTAGTTTAGGCGTGATTGAGTAACAGATAGACCGAGTTACTTTCGCATTTATAATATTAGTATGGATTTTTATGTAATTAGATCAGTACTATTTTCTCTAAAAATCTTTGAAAAGGCCTTTTGTTATAATATTAATTATATTGCTCAGGCAAAAATATACTTAGAAAATTTTCATTGACTTATGTTAGTCAATAAATAGTCTACCTTTCCTTCTAACAACATTTGCTGTTATAGGTATATTTTTTCAATATTAACTTTATTATATCTTCATACTTCATAAATTCGTATCAAGATACCACTGCATTACGTACTTATATTAATTAGCGGGTTCCAGATGTAACCCAATTTGGCGCTCTTTAAATTCATTAATTATAATGTAAATCTAATGAGTATTTAATTTTTAATTGATTTCTAGAACAATATTTTAAAATGAACTCTCAATACGCAATCGTTTTTTATAACATAGGTACATGGAAGATATGTGACCTACAGTAATATGTATTTTAAGTCTGTACAAAGGCTAATAACAAGATATTTGATTTGTTTCCGCTTCGGCTTGTACATAATAACTCTCATCTATACTAATATTATAAAGCTGAAGAGTTTGTTTGTTTGTTTGAACGCGCTAATCTCGGTCCGATTTGAAAAATTCTTTCGGTGTTAGATAGCTCATTTATCGAGGAAGGCTATAGGATATATTATATCATCACGCTACGATCAACGGGAGAGAAGTCACGGGGGTGAAACCGCGCGGAGCAGCTAGTAAGTTGTTTAAAACAAGTATGGCTTCTAAATAAACAACTAACATCTAAATTTCTCCCCAGCTCCTCTCAGACTTCCTATACCGAGCACCGACAGACAAAATGGTGAAACTCCTCCTGGAACAAAAGGTCCCAGTCTACATGTACGTGATGAATACAACAGTGGAAGCGTTCCGATGGCCGCAATGGAGACAATACTCACATAATGTGGAACATTATCTCCTAGCTGGTGCACCGTTTATGGACCCTGAGTTCTTCCCCACAAGGCACAGAATCGAACGGCAAGCTTGGACGCCGAATGATAGGAACATGAGTCATTTCTTTATGAAGGCGTACGCGGATTTTGCGAGATATGGGTAAGTTGGAAAGTGTGAAGTAAAGATTTAAGCGCGTCACACACGGTGAAGATACTATAATATTTTATCTTAAGATACTGTTATATTTTATATTACAGTATCTTAACTAGGGCATGCAGAACCGAGTCCGGTTCCAAGTTTCTGAAACCCGGTTCCAAATCGAGCTCAGAACCGGGTAGAACCGGGTTACCCGGTTCTTCTATAATACTTCGGAAAAAAATACGAAATTTAACAAAAGTAACTGTAAAAGTACCTGATGGGCCTTTTATTTTACGCGGCTTGTTTCTTATTTTATTAAATTAATAAAGAAACAAAATTTCACTACTTCTCTTTATTTATCAGTCTTATAAAAGTACCTTGTTATCATAATATCACATATAAACTTAAACCTTATTCATTAACTGAAAACTGTAAAGCAAAAAACCGGCCAAGTGCGAGTCGGACCCGCGCTCCGAGGGCTCCGAACAAACCTATTTTTTATAATGTTGTAACTTTAAAATTTATGTATCTAGCAATTTTTCCTTTATCTGTGTTATAAGACGTTACTTTTGCCAAATTTAAAGTCTCTGTGTTCAATGTTCATGAAAAGTACCCAGCTGTAGGTTTTGGGTCCCATGCGAATGTCGAAATTTGCGAAAATTTTCAGCATTTACGGCTGTATCTTTTGATGCGTTGCTTGTGAGTTTGACTTTTTCACATAAAAGGGACCGAAGACTTGAGTATTCGATATAAATTTCAGCTTGATACCAAAAACAAAAACATGACTGGATATATGAAACAGTAAAATCAACAGCTCTTCAAATTCACGACAAATCTAATAAAAATATTTCTGTAGCCTAATTTTTGTCATTTTCGAAGCCTAATTATTTTTTTTTTTGGTAATACAACCGTAGGAAACTTATAGCATCTAAGGTTGGACAACCAATCAGAGCCACGCTTGAGGCGTGGCACGAAAATTCGCGATGCACGTGAGTCTGACGTTGCCAGATACAATAAATTTGCTAAAATAATGCAGCAAAATATAAATAATACTTTATATTTTAATATTTTGGTCGGAACCGGGAGAACCGGGTTTCATACTATTCAGACCCGGTTCTCAAGATCATTAAAAAACCCGGGTTTACCCGGGTTTTTCGGAACCGGGTAAACCCGGGTGCATGCCCTAATCTTAACCCTTAAAGTCGCAAGGTATATGATGTGAATAAAACCAAAAAATATGAGTTTAATTTGTTTATTACTTATAAAAAAGACATAGTTATGACAATAAAAAAAATTACAATATTGTATTTTTGGAAAAATCATATGTATAGAATACCATACAATGCTACTCCTAGTACAAACTGACTATTTTTGACAATGTATAGTATACTAGACATTGTGCTTTTTATTGTTTCGTATGATAAGCCAAAAAACAGTTTCTATTTTTAACATAGCACAAATGTACTTTGCATTTTGTGCACATAGTACTGGCTTGACCAATTTTACAGTATTTACACCGCTGATAACCGGTCAACTGTGGCCAGTGATCAAATTTGTCATATCGTACTTGGTCACTAGGCCTCTCGGCTACCAGTTTCTTTATTTTATTTTTCTGCGATACAGATTCTACATTTCTTACAGCAACTTCTCTATCTCTCTTCAACAGTCCCATAAAAACTTCATACCTAAATTCTTTCAAATGGTCTTTCTTCATCATGACATTCCCCATTTTGTCGTGTCTACGACGCAATAACCACCCGTTATTTATGCATATATCTAAAAGTTGGGAAAAGATGTTCATATACCAATGGTGGGATTTGATGCCAGTGCGATAGAGTGCTATCAACATATCCGCTAAGTTGACTCCACCCATATTGCGGTTGTAGTGCTTTACTACTTGTGGACAGGTGACATCTACTCGAGTTTTAGACTCTTTACTGAACCTTTTAATTTTTTATAATGTGTACGTAAGAACCACTTTACTATACTGAGTTTGTTTTTGTTGCAATCTACTTGGCTGAATGCTCCTCTTCCTTTTTTTTTTCAGGGTCTTATCTGTAAGTACTTAATTTGCCAGTAGCATGTTTCAATCTATTCTGTCGTATGGTTCCCAAGCCCGTATTCGGGGGAATTCCCAAGCTTCATAATTACATTGGGAGGGACTTGGAAACACGTCTTCATCAAGGACCGGCGTAAGAGGAGCTTGAAATTGATCTTGAACTAAAACGGAAGATTCTATCTCTCGGTCAATTTTGTTATCGGTAAAGTCTGTGTGATCAGAACTTTCACAAATGTTGAGCCTCTCAAATGAAGCATATACTGAAGGCGCAGGTGAGCTTTGCGGAGTTTTACATTCGTCGTCACTACTGGATCCATCGCTAGCATCTGACCCAGCATCTCTTGCGGGGACTAACGCTAAAATTCGTTTGGTCCTTTCATTGGAAGCAGTCTAAAACAAAGCAAAAATAGCAGTCATGCAAACCACAACAATAAACAATAAAACCGATGTAAAATAAATAAAATACAGTGCGTATAATTTTTGATTTTACGTATAAATTTACATATAAATATAAAATACATTGTCGTCTCTTCAGTAGCAGTGTATATTATTCTATACATAACAAAAAAATGTTAGATCAGTGCTATGGTAGCGATGTATAGTATGCTATACATAGAAAGAAAACGTTAAAAAAATGCATAATACCGTGCACAGCCCTTTATTTATGCAATAAACCTTTAGAATAACACTTTGGCAAGCCATACTTTTCAACAAACACCCATAAATAGCGTTCAAAACATTTTTAATTTTTAAATCTTACCTTGGAAGAAACTGGCGGACGCATCTTGTCGGTTATTTTTCACCAATTATTCGAAATTGACATTGAAAGCCACAGTTTTTAGTTATTGACAGTTGAAGAAACGTTCAAAAATATCAAATTGCTCAAAAAACGGATTCTACAACCATAAATAAATCTAGTAGAATTTTTGAAAGTATGATGTATAGTATTATATACGAAGTGACTTTAAGGGTTAAGGGTGCGTATAAAGCAAAATTACCAATCTTCTATTAGATGATACGTGTAATATTCAAGACCAAATCTAAAAAATAAAATACCTATATATCAAACTAGATGATATGTTCAACGATTCTGTTTAATCAAAAACATAAAATATTAAAATTTACTCGATAAAAAAATCGTTGAACATATCATCTAGTTTGATATATATTTTATTTTTTAGATTTGGTCTTGCATATTACACGTATCATCTAATAGAAGATTGGTTATTTTGCTTTATGCGCCCCCTTAACGCATCCGGTATCAGCGTTCGGACCATCATTTTTCTTTTTGTCATTGCGTACTAAGACCCCTGTAGAACCGCCATCCTGTTACAAATGACGCGAAATTTTGTGGGTCATTTGTAACAGGATGGCGGTTCTACAGGAGTCTTAGTACGCAATGACAAAAAGAAAAATGATGGTCCGAACGCTGATACCGGATGCGTTAAGTTACTGTAATCTATCTATACATATAATAAATCTGTAGAAGGGTCAATTCTGTACATTGAAAATATTGAAAAAATAAATAGCAGGGGGTGTTACTGGATCGATACCAAACCCAAATATGTGATTAAAAAAATTTTTGTCTGTCTGTCTGTCTGTATGTGAAGACATCACGTGAAAACTACCGGTTCGATTTCGATGAAACTTGGTATAATTATACCTTATTATCCTGGGCGTAAAATAGGATACTTTTTATCCTGGAAAAATACGTAGAAAAAAATTAATCTTAATTTTTCAGTTTTATCCATAGACGTTGTTCTGTAGAACCGCGAACACACGTTGCGTATAGGCCTAGCCGTATTTGGGTCCAATAGATATTTATAAGATGTCATTGTCAGAGTTACTCAAAATGGAGAAATAATCCATCCACACAAAGACCGACATCCGCGCGGACGGAGTCGCGGGCGGAAGCTAGTATAAAATATAACAGTATCTTAAGATAAAATATTATAGTATCTTCACCGTGTGTGACGCGCTTAAATTATATATGGATTTTAATGTTTTTAGAACCTGTAATTGAATGAAAAACAATAAAAATAATATGACATCGTGTATGTAATTTAAGCAATTTGATAAAATTCAAAATTATAAATTAAATAAAATAATAATTTATTCAGTATCGCAAAATCAGCTTATTTTTAAATTTTGTCGTATTTTCAAATGTTATTTTACATAATATAAGAGTTGTTAAGGAATGAGGCGGTTGGAATGATGTTTGAATGCAATTTGTACAAGAATAATTATGATTAACCAGTGTAGCCATTCAACAACTTATTATATTTCTTATTTAACTGGTTATATAGATATTTTATAGTTAAATGCTATCTCAGAACATCTAACCTTATCACAAACACTACATTGCAGCAACCCAACCCGTTCCCGCATCCTGGGCATGCACTTCGAAGTGGCTGAAGCTGGACAACTGCGCTACCTGAACCTGAACACGACCTTCAACTCGAGCATCCAGCTGAACTACCGGCAGACGGAGCTGGCCTTCTGGACCGTGTACCTGCCCAATGTTGTGGGCCGCTTCGTACCTACCTACCCGCCGATCACTGAGGTGAGATACCGGTGTTGATACCGGTATCGGTATTGGTATCTGTAACGGTATTGGTACCGGTAACGTAGCTAAAAAAACTTGGGTTCACTTCTGAACACGACAGACAACTGAACTACCGGCAGACGGAGCTGGCCTTCTGGACCGTGTACCTGCCCCATGTTGTGGGCCGCTTCGTGCCTACATACCCGCCGATCACTGAGGTGAGATACCGGTGTTGATACCGGTATTGGTAACGGTATTGGTATCGTTATCTGAAACGGTTTTGGTACCGGTAACGTAGCGAGAAAACTGGGTTCACTTTTGAACACGACGGATAACTGAATTACCGACAGATACAGCTAGCCTTCTAGAATTGTTACAGAATTGTACTGCTTATTGTGATGTGATAGATAACATTAACACCGGTATCGTGATACATATCGATAACGGTAACGAATGTTTATTAAACATCTATTTATTAAACTAGTTTTGAATAGTCAAAATCCTTATTAAAAATGAATACGATAAAATATGAAAGGACCAAACCGATTTCAACAAATAGTACCTACGTCGGTAAGGATTATTGTTCATAATGAAATCTAAAACGGTACTGTCACCAAACTAATCAATACGA